>NC_056447.1:53392723-53652723 GCF_018296145.1 Oncorhynchus tshawytscha | reverse complement strand
TGCCCCTACAGGAAGTGCTATATAGCTACAGTGTGTAGCCTCTACAGGAAGTGCTATATAGCTACAGTGTGTTGTCCCTACAGGAAGTGCCATTTAACAACAGTGTGTTGCCCCTACAGGAAGTGCTATATAGCTGCAGTGTGTTGTCCCTACAGGAAGTGCTGTATAGCTACAGTGTGTTGTCCCTACAGGAAGTGCTATATAGCTACAGTGTGTTGTCCCTACAGGAAGTGCTATATAGCTACAGTGTGTTGTCCCTACAGGAAGTGCTATATAGCTACAGTGTGTTGTCCCTACAGGAAGTGCTATATAGCTAGATTCTAATTCATTCTAGATGATTCTGTGCTCCCAACTTTGCGGCAACAGTTTGGGTAATGCGCTTTCCTGTTACAGCATGACAATGCCCCCGTGCACAAAGCGAGGTCTATACAGAAATGGTTTGTTGAGATCGGTGTGGAAGAACTTGACTAGCCTACACAGAGCCCTGACCTCAACCCCCATCGAACACCTTTGGGATGAATTGGAATGCTGACTGCGGGCCTAATCGCCCAACATCAGTGCCCGACCTCACTAATGCTCTTGTGGCTGAATGGAAGCAAGTCCCTGCAGCAATGTTCCAACTTCTAGTGGAAATCCTTCCCAGAAGAATGGAGGCTGTTATAGCAGCGAAGGTGGGAACAACTCCATATTAATGCCCATAATTTTGGAATGAGATGTTCGAAGAGCAGGTGTCCACATACTTTTGGTCTTGTAGTGTAAATAAAAAAAATATGATACTTTTTAAAAAATGTATCTTTGCTCCAGCCAACGAATATAAAATGTATCCTCTAAAAAGAGAGGATCCGTGGTCTACTAAATGTAACATATTTTAATGAGGGTTTAATTAAACAGATATATATATATATAACAAATATCCCAAAGTTTTTGAGCCATATTGAAACAAAAGAAAAGTTACAAAAACAAAACACATAAACATTGGAAACTTGTCTTTTGAACTTGGCCACTAGGGGGCGCATGCGGACTCCCCAAACAGACCTTTACTTTATGAATGTTTTACTTCGGAATGGACCAGACCTTTACTTTATGAATGTATTACTTCGGAATGGACCAGACCTTTACTTTATGAATGTATTACTTCGGAATGGACCAGACCTTTACTTTATGAATGTATTACTTCAGAATGGACCAGACCTTTACTTTATGAATGTATTACTTCGGAATGGACCAGACCTTTACTTTATGAATGTATTACTTCGGAATGGACCAGACCTTTACTTTATGAATGTATTACTTCGGAATGGACCAGACCTTTACTTTATGAATGTTTTACTTCGGAATGGACCAGACCTTTACTTTATGAATGTATTACTTCAGAATGGACCAGACCTTTACTTTATGAATGTATTACTTCGGAATGGACCAGACCTTTACTTTATGAATGTATTACTTCGGAATGGACCAGACCTTTACTTTATGAATGTATTACTTCGGAATGGACCAGACCTTTACTTTATGAATGTTTTACTTGAATGGACCAGACCTTTACTTTATGAATGTTTTACTTGAATGGACCAGACCTTTACTTTACGAATGTATTACTTCGGAATGGACCAGACCTTTACTTTACGAATGTATTACTTCGGAATGGACCAGACCTTTACTTTATGAATGTTTTACTTCGGAATGGACCAGACCTTTACTTTATGAATATTTTACTTCGGAATGGACCAGACCTTTACTTTATGAATGTTTTACGGAATGGACCAGACCTTTACTTTATGAATGTTTTACCGGAATGGACCAGACCTTTACTTTATCAATGTATTACTTCGGAATGGACCAGACCTTTACTTTATCAATGTATTACTTGAATGGACCAGACCTTTACTTTACGAATGTATTACTTCGGAATGGACCAGACCTTTACTTTATGAATGTTTTACTTCGGAATGGACCAGACCTTTACTTTATGAATGTTTTACTTCGGAATGGACCAGACCTTTACTTTATGAATGTTTTACCGGAATGGACCAGACCTTTACTTTATGAATGTTTTACTTCGGAATGGACCAGACCTTTACTTTACGAATGTATTACTTCGGAATGGACCAGACCTTTACTTTATGAATGTATTACTTCGGAATGGACCAGACCTTTACTTTATGAATGTTTTACTTCGGAATGGACCAGACCTTTACTTTACGGATGTATTACTTCGGAATGGACCAGACCTTTACTTTACGAATGTATTACTTCGGAATGGACCAGACCTTTACTTTATGAATGTTTTACTTCGGAATGGACCAGACCTTTACTTTATGAATGTTTTACTTCGGAATGGACCAGACCTTTACTTTATGAATGTTTTACTTCGGAATGGACCAGACCTTTACTTTATGAATGTTTTACTTCGGAATGGACCAGACTTTTACTTTATGAATGTATTACTTCGGAATGGACCAGACCTTTACTTTATGAATGTTTTACTTCGGAATGGACCAGACCTTTACTTTATGAATGTTTTACTTCGGAATGGACCAGACCTTTACTTTATGAATGTATTACTTCGGAATGGACCAGACTTTTACTTTATGAATGTTTTACTTCGGAATGGACCAGACCTTTACTTTATGAATGTATTACTTCGGAATGGACCAGACCTTTACTTTATGAATGTTTTACTTCGGAATGGACCAGACTTTTACTTTATGAATGTTTTACTTCGGAATGGACCAGACCTTTACTTTATGAATGTATTACTTCGGAATGGACCAGACCTTTTTGGACATAACACTTTATATATATTCATAACAAATGTCATGATACATATTTCTCTAGAGGTGAAATAACAGTGTTGGACTACAACAAAGTCCAGTGACATCGCTCATCATTTAGCTCAATGAGCAAATCTCTATTACACTGTATGATGCAAGAAATATTGAGATTTCTGCAATGAGCACATAGATTATTGCATTATTACATTTTCCTTTTTTTTTGCATTGAAAGGGTGGAACCCAAGATAATGAAACAGTTCTCCATTCGCTGGCGGATCGATCCGTCATTTAGCCTCCAGTACAGATCAATGGTGAAACAACTCTCTTCAAACATCTAACAGACTTGAGAGGTACAAGAGAGCCTGTATGTGGCGACCTTTGTCCGAAAGTTTGAGATCTATTATCTTGCTGTACATCTGGAGATATTTTATCATGCTGTTGATCCCAAATGGAGAGATCACGATCACAATCAAAACCAACAAAACCAACAATGTTCTAGAGTTTTCTACACCATGTTTTTGAGGTGCTCTGGAGTGTTGTAGAATGTTCTAGTGTGTTCTACACCATGTTTTTGAGGTTCTCTGGAGTGTTGTAGAATGTTCTAGTGTGTTCTACACCATGTTTTTGAGGTTCTCTGGAGTGTTGTAGAATGTTCTAGAGTGTTCTACACCATGTTTTTGAGGTGTTCTAAAGTGTTGTAGAATGTTCTAGAGTGTTCATGAATCTGCTAAACCATGTTGTTGTTGAGTTTGGTCCACTCAAAGATGTCCTGCTCACACACAATGTCTGAGTTGATGAGCAAGTAACGGTCCCCGACACAGAAGTGTTTCTGGCAGGCCGCGCATTTAAAACACTCCAGGTGGTAGACCTTGTCCCTCACACGCATGGTCATCTCAAACGCTCTGATTCTCTTCTCACAGCTAGCACACAGCCCGTCCTGTCCAAACAGCCTGGGAGGGAAGGGAGATGAAGGTGTTTAACTCCCATGGATAAGCCATTATAAAGAGTTTACATGCTATTGACTAATTCATATTTTGTCATATTTGTATGAATTTTGGGAACATTTAAAATAATTTATATGTAAGCGGCAGGATTTCAATTACTTATTGACTCTTGGGGGTGCCCAACAGCAAAATATCTAACTCTGTTTTTGGGGTGAGGGCATATGGTAAATGTCAACTGTAAAGTGTCTAACCTGAGGTAGTCTCTGCGACAGAGCTTACGTCCCAGTTTGTAGTAGAGTCTTCGTCCCACCTCTCCCAGTCTGCAGCCACACAGGTCACAGCTCAGACAGTCCTCATGCCAGTACTTCTCTATGGCTTTCAGGAAGAACCTGTCCCCGATGCTCTGCTGGCAACCCCCACAGTTCAGGAGGGACGGGGCCATCTGTAACACCTCGTCCACCGGCTCCCTAGGGGGAACGAGGACAAGAGACAGATGAGGACATGGAAGAATACAAGTCCATAATAAGAAGGCTGTGTGTGTGTGTGTGTGTGTGTGTGTGTGTGTGTGTGTGTGTGTGTGTGTGTGTGTGTGTGTGTGTGTGTGTGTGTGTGTGTGTGTGTGTTCCACCATGTAATATGCACATATTATTATTAGTTTAACCCACAGGATGGAGCCATTGACCTATATACCAGTGAGTGCAGCACATAATCCCTATGACCTGTTCATACAGCCAAAATATGTACTGACAAAAGGGTCACGACATTCAGCAGCCTTTTAAATAGACTTATATTGTTCTTTATAATGATCCCTTTCCCATTTATTGGTGCTTCCTTTTTCAATTGGTTCTTTCGTGATGTTGTATTTGAACTGGATTGAACTCTGAAGAGACTTTGGAAACTGCCACTGGTCTATTGCGTTTGCCTATTTCCAAGCAACTATTGTAATTTGCGTAATAAGACATTCTACAGCAGTATCAAGGCAACATTGAAGGTCCTTGAATCTATTATAGCCTATTCTATTATATTTCAAGGAAACAGCCGACTGGTACGTTACTTACTCGTTAGCCTCCATCGTCTTCCTTTCAATTGCAGATGACATTTTCCCGGTATGTTTTATTTCTCAGGTTGATATCAATCAAGATGTTCCCGCTTCTCTTCTCTGTGATCAGCCTGGCAGGCCCACACCACGTTCACAGTTAAATCTTCAGAACACGCGTATAACGGTAAATGTCGAAGGGACACACACTGCACCTGCTCTGATATAATGTCGCCCTAGACGTCAGTTGCGCGCGGAATTTGCCTTCATTTTATATGACATAATTTCCATCAGCAGTCTATGTCCAACGAAGATCATCCTGACATGTGACGCATTTTCAATGATGGAGGCTATTCTGTAAATTTCCTCGGGCAATTGAGAAACCGCGGTGAAATTCGGTGTAGCCTTCGTCTTTCATAAGTGCAATTTTTTATTCCATTGCGACTGTGTATATGTCTTCAAACCCTAGAAGAATTCAAATCAGCAAAGGTTGCTTGACTGAGTCTCCCCTTCCTCTTCAGTTCTTATTTATATTCCCTTCTTCTCCAGACGCGCTCTGTCCTGAGAATGAACGTTACCGCGGTTCCGTTATTGAGCGGCTGCGTCGTGCTTTTCAATACCAGCTCCGGCCCCCTAGCTCGGTCTCTGGTTTCGTTTCACCCTTCCTGCTCACGACTACTTGACAATGGGGGGAAATCGCTCTTAAAGCGACAGATAGCCAGCCCAGAGCAGAGCTCGAGAGCTCAACTCCTTCATTGCATGATTGAAGAAGTAAGTCGTGACAGAACTTGGGGTCACGAAGTGTTGTCTCGAGTTCAAGTGGTGTTTATATGTCTAAATGGCAACACAAGTGAGATAAATAAAAGCCTTTTAGCTTATTTGTGTGAAACATTCTCACTGCACCGTGTGGTAGTCTTATTAGTGCCTGTTTATTTATTGTTTGTTTCATTCCTAATAGGTCAATTACCCAACAGTCAAAATACAATTAGGAGCAATCATAACAATAATACATTGCTCTGGGTACAGCAGCTCCTGGTGGAAAACCCCAGGTTGGATTACCATGAGGCTTGATGGTGCATCTATTGCCTTTTATTGAAAAGCATGTTGAAATGTGCCATGGTATGTGTTCTTTTGGACAGTGCTTTTTCCCAGAAGTTTTATGATATCACATTGGAGGAGCAATATTTGCGTTATAGGAGCATTGGACTTGGTTAACATGCATATATATCATTACAGTCTGAAAAGGGATCTACAACTCTCATGTCCAAAAAAAAGGTTTATTTAACCAGCAGAAAGACTCCCTATCTCTCTGTGTATAATCTGTGTTCTTACACCCATCCTCAACCAACGTCCTCAGGGAGCCTTCCTCTTATCTGCTGCCAGGGTCCCAGGCTGACTGTTAGAGGGAGAGAGGGAGGGAGACACACACAGCAGTTGGACTGAGCTGAGAGATAAAGCACCTTGCCTACTGCAACACCCGGTTTATACACACTTGTCAGGCATTAATAATCAATCATCATCAACCTCAATTTCCACTGTTACACTACTGCTGATGGTGGGTGGACCGAATACAGCCTGAGAGTGCCAGTCTGTTTGTGCCATCATGCCAACTCATTGTCACTCATTGTCATGCCACTCAAGCTGGCACTCAGGCTAGGCCGAGTGTACGCCTCCCCAGGCAGATGCTTGGTTAAATGTAGCTCGATCACAGCCTGTGGCTAGATTCTGGCTGTTAGGTTGTGTTGTGGGTTTTGTTGTGTAGGCCCAGTGGCCACACAGAGATAGAAGCAGAGCTGAGAAGGCCCCGGAGCACAGCTATGTCTAGTGGAGATCTAATGCAGAACAGCTTTGAGAGACAGAGAGATTACTATTCAGAGTTACATGATCACAGAACGGAACACAATTCACAGTTAATGAGTTCTAGAACACCAACCAAGACATTTGGTTAGACAGGAATCTTAAGAGGCTAATGAGTTCTAGAACACCAACCAAGACATTTGGTTAGACAGGAATCTTAAGAGGCTAATGAGATCTAGAACCCCAACCAAGACATTTGGTTAGACAGGAATCTTAAGAGGCTAATGAGTTCTAGAACACCAACCAAGACATTTGGTTAGACAGGAATCTTAATTAAGAGGCTAATGAGTTCTAGAACACCAACCAAGACATTTGGTTAGACAGGAATCTTGGAACCTTTATTTGAAATTGGATTTTATCTTATCTGATGACAAGTGATTTGGAGAAGAAGTTATGATGTCTACGAAAATAGATTTTGGAGTTAGGCCTTGACTATGTTTTTTTTCACTTTAAATTGTATTTCAAACAAAAATCATTGAGTTAAAAGTTTAACAAACCATACAACTCACAGGACTACTTTTAACAATTTCCTCAGAAAAGTGTCCAAAAACAAATTCCGTGGAAGAACTGTGCAGATGCAAACTTTGGTAATGGGAAATACGGTCAAATCTACCTCAGGTTTTTATGAGACTACTTTTTTTTAAACGGTTAAATATCTGCTCTGAATGAAGATTTAATTGAAAACCCAATTTGATGTGCTCCTATTAACTTTACATGTTGGTGCTCATGGAGCCTTTGATGGAAAAGGGGAATCATGATGCCCTTATCCAGAGAAACCAACAACACAAGCTTCATCATATACAGTGGCACACAAAAAAGGTGCTATCTAGAACTTAAGAAGGTTAATCGTCTGTCCCCATAGGAGAACCTTTTGTTGATCCAGGGAGAACCCTTTTGGTTCCAAGTAGAACCGTTTGAGTTCCACGTAGAACCCTTTCCACAGAAGGTTCTACATGGAACCCAAAATGGTTCTACCTGGAACAAAAATGGGTTTTTACCTAGAACCAAAAAGTGTTCTCCTATGGGGACAGTTGATGAATACATTTAAAAACCTTTGTCTAAGACGGTAGTCTAGTCTTCCAAGGGCTATAGCAGAAAATCCAAAGACTTTGAGACAACGCAGTCAGCATATCCCCAACAGTTGGTGCTGCTGTGAAGATGAATCCACAACTTAAAACCATTCACCATTTCCTGTGGATTTGACAGGGCAGGCCTAGAAGGATGTGCAATAACTAAAGGTGTCAGCATGCTTCAGTTCGGCTGGTGCCTAAGCGAACCGAACGAGTGTGTACTCCCTTAAAAACCTTTGTTTGATAAACAAGAAAGAAAAAGCGGCAATAGTACTGTTTGTCCATTTTGAGACGCCGTAGCCAGTATGCACTTCCTCAAAATAGTCTGAATTCATCTAAAATAACTCAAGAAATCTGTCATACATTTGTTTTTGCAGAGTAGATCTTAGTTGCGCAATTTTACATCACAGAAGAAGAGCTGAAGCTTTCCTGGGAGGGGTCAGGCCTGCTATTTCCAGTGCTTACTCTCAATCGCTCCACTGACTCCGCTGTCTGACTGCAGTTGGCTCAAACTGATAGGCGGCTGACGAGGCTGATAGATAGAGCACTTGAGAAAATTGAGGTCTGTACATTAGGGCACGCAACAGGAAACAGAAAGTGAGCCTTTCTTACTGTGCAAGTCTAGATAGTCCCTAAATGTTTCAGTCCATTTTGGTGATTAAAGTGGGAATCAGCAGTTGAAACAGTAACAAAGTGCATCCCCGTCACTGTTTCGGTAAAAAGGCTGAGGGAAGGCGCTGGAGAAATGTAACCACTCTCAAATTTAAAAACAGAGATATAGATGCAAGGACTGACCATCCATGATATCATGTTTTAAGTACATGATATCATGTCGTAACTACATGGTAACATGACAACAAGTGATAATATACTGTAACTACATGACAACACGTTGTAATATACTTTAACGACATGGTAACATGACAACATGTTATAATATACTGTAACTACATGGTAACATGACAACATGTTATAATATACTGTGTGACTACACATTATAATATACTGTAAACATGACAACACGTTATAATATACTGTAACTACATGGTAACATGTTATAATATAACTAACTACATGGTAACATACTGTAACTACATGGTAACACGTTATAATATACTGTAACTACATGGTAACATGTTATAATATACTGTAACTACATGGTAACATGTTATAATATACTGTAACTACATGGTAACATGTTATAATATACTGTAACTACATGGTAACATGACAATGTTATAATATACTGTAACTACATGGTAACATGTTATAATATACTGTAACTACATGGTAACAGTTATAATATACTGTAACTACATGGTACATGTTATAATGGTAACATGTTATAATATACTGTAACTACATGGTAACATGTTATAATATACTGTAACTACATGGTAACATGTTATAATATACTGTAACTACATGGTAACATGTTATAATATACTGTAACTACATGGTAAACATGACAACATGTTATAATATACTGTAACTACATGGTAACATGTTATAATATACTGTAACTACATGGTAACATGACAACATGTTATAATATACTGTAACTACATGGTAACATGTTATAATATACTGTAACTACATGGTAACATGTTATAATATACTGTAACTACATGTAACATGTAACATGTTATAATATACTGTAACTACATGGTAACATGTTATAATATACTGTAACTACATGGTAACATGAACATGTTATAATATACTGTAACTACATGGTAACATGTTATAATATACTGTAACTACATGGTAACATGTTATAATATACTGTAACTACATGTAACATGACAACATGTTATAATATACTGTAACTACATGGTAACATGACAACATGTTATAATATACTGTAACTACATGGTAACATGTTATAATATACTGTAACTACATGGTAACATGACAACATGTTATAATATACTGTAACTACATGGTAACATGACAACATGTTATAATATACTGTAACTACTACATGATGGTAACATGTTATAATATACTGTAACATGGTAACATGGTAAACATGGTAACATGTTATAATATACTGTAACTACATGGTAACATGTTATAATAATATACATGTAACTACATGTTATAATATACTGTAACTACATGGTAACATGACAACATGTTATAATATACTGTAACTACATGGTAACATTATAATATACTGTAACTACATTATAATATACTGTAACTACATGGTAACATGTTATAATATACTGTAACTACATGACAACATGTTATAATATACTGTAACTACATGGTAACACGTTATAATATACTGTAACTACATGGTAACATTTATAATATACTGTAACTACATGGCAACATGTTATAATATACTGTAACTACATGGTAACACATTATAATATACTGTAACTACATGGTAACATGTTATAATATACTGTAACTACATGGTAACATGTTATAATATACTGTAACTACATGGTAACATGTTATAATATACTGTAACTACATGGTAACACGTTATAATATACTGTAAACATGTTATAATATACTGTAACTACATGGTATGACAACATGTTATAAACACATGGTGTTATAATATACTGTAACTACATGGTAACATGTTATAATATACTGTAACTACATGGTAACATGTTATAATATACTGTAACTACATGGTAACATGTTATAATATACTGTAACTACATGGTAACATGTTATAATATACTATAACTACATGACAACACGTTATAATATACTGTAACTACATGGTAACATGACAACATGTTATAATATACTGTAACTACATGGTAATGACAACATGTTATAATATACTGTAACTACATGGTAACATGTTATAATATACTGTAACTACATGGTAACATGTTATAATATACTGTAACTACATGGTAACATGACAACATGTTATAATATACTGTAACTACATGGTAACACGTTATAATATACTGTAACTACATGTAACAACATGTTATAATATACTGTAACTACATGGTAACATGTTATAATATACTGTAACTACATGGTAACATGTTACAATATACTGTATACATGTAACTACATGGTAACATGACAACATGTTATAATATACTGTAACTACATGGTAACATGACAACATGTTATAATATACTGTAACTACATGGTAACATGTTATAATATACTGTAACATGACAACATGTTATAATATACTGTAACTACATGGTAACATGACAACATGTTATAATATACTGTAACTACATGGTAACACGTTATAATATACTGTAACTGCATGGTAACATGTTATAATATACTGTAACTACATGACAACAAGTTATAATATACTGTACCTACATGGTAACATGACAAAACATTATAATATACTGTAACTACATGGTAACATGTTATAATATACTGTAACTACATGGTAACATGACAACATGTTATAATATACTGTAACTACATGGTAACATGACAACATGTTATAATATACTGTAACTACATGACAACACGTTATAATATACTGTAACTACATGGTAACACGTTATAATATACTGCAACTACATGGTAACATGACAACATGTTATAATATACTTTAACTACATGGTAACACGTTATAATATACTGTAACTACATGGTAACATGACAACATGGTATAATATACTGTAACTACATGGTAACAAGTTATAATATACTGTACATGGTAACACATTATAATATACTGTAACTACATGGTAACATGTTATAATATACTGTAACTACATGGTAACATGACAACATGTTATAATATACTGTAACTACATGGTAACATGTTATAATATACTGTAACTACATGGTAACACGTTATAATATACTGTAACTACATGGTAACATGTTATTATATACTGTAACTACATGGTAACATGTTATAATATACTGTAACTACATGGTAACATGTTATAATATACTGTAACTACATGGTAACATGTTATAATATACTGTAACTACATGGTAACATGTTATAATATACTGTAACTACATGGTAATACTGTAACTACATGACAACATGTTATAATATACTGTAACTACATGGTAACATGACAACATGTTATAATATACTGTAACTACATGGTAACAACAACATGTTATAATATACTGTAACTACATGGTAACATGTTATAATATACTGTAACTACATGGTAACATGTTATAATATACTGTAACTACATGGTAACATGACAACATGTTATAATATACTGTAACATGGTACATACTGTAACATGACAACATGTTATAATATACTGTAACTACATGGTAACATGTTATAATATACTGTAACTACATGGTAACATGTTATAATATACTGTAACTACATGGTAACATGTTATAATATACTGTAACTACATGGTAACATGTTATAATATACTGTAACTACATGGTAACATGACAACATGTTATAATATATAACTGTAACTACATGGTAACATGTTATAATATACTGTAACTACATGGTAACATGACAACATGTTATAATATACTGTAACTACATGGTAACATGTTATAATATACTGTAACTACATGGTAACATGTTATAATATACTGTAACTACATGGGTGTTATAATATACTGTAACTACATGGTAACATGTTATAATATACTGTAACTACATGGTAACATGTTATAATGGTAACATGTTATCTGTAACTACATGGTAACATGACAACATGTTATAATATACTGTAACTACATGGTAACATGACAACATGTTATAATATACTGTAACTACATAACATGTTATAATATACTATAACTACAACATGTTATAATATACTGTAACTACATGGTAACATGTTATAATACTGTAACTACATGGTAACATGTTATAATATACTGTAACTACATGGTAACATGTTATAATATTCTGTAACTACATGGTAACGTGTTATAATATACTGTAACTACATGGTAACATGTTATAATACACTGTAACTACATGGTTATAATATACTGTAACTACATGACAACATGTTATAATATACTGTAACTACATGGTAACACGTTATAATATACTGTAACTACATGGTAACATGACAACACGTTATAATATACTGTAACTACATGGTAACACGTTATAATATACTGTAACTACATGGTAACACATTATAATATACTGTAACTACATGACAACATGTTATAATATACTGTAACTACATGGTAACATGACAACACGTTATAATATACTGTAACTACATGGTAACACGTTATAATATACTGTAACTACATGGTAACATGACAACACGTTATAATATACTGTAACTACATGGTAACACGTTATAATATACTGTAACTACATGGTAACATGACAACATGTTATAATATACTGTAACTACATGGTAACACGTTATAATATACATGTAACATGTTATAATATACTGTAACATGACAACATGTTATAATATATATACTGTAACTACATGGTAAACATGGTAACATGTTATAATATACTGTAACTACATGGTAACATGTTATAATATACTGTAACTACATAGTAACATGTTATAATATACTGTAACTACATGGTAACACGTTATAGTATACTGTAACTACATGGTAACATGTTATAATATACTGTAACTACATGGTAACATGTTATAATATACTGTAACTACATGGTAACATGTTATAATATACTGTAACTACATGGTAACATGTTATAATATACTGTAACTACATGGTAACATGTTATAATATACTGTAACTACATGGTAACATGTTATAATATACTGTAACTACATGGTAACATGTTATAATATACTGTAACTACATGGTAACAACATGTTATAATATACTGTAACTACATGGTAACATGTTATAATATACTGTAACTACATGGTAACATGTTATAATATACTGTAACTACATGGTAACAACATATACTGTAACTACATGACAACATGTTATAATATACTGTAACTACATGGTAACATGACAACATGTTATAATATACTGTAACTACATGGTAACATGACAACATGTTATAATATACTGTAACTACATGGTTATAATATACTGTAACTACATGGTAACATGTTATAATATACTGTAACTACATTATAATATACTGTAACTACATGGTAACATGTTATAATATACTGTAACTACATGGTAACATGTTATAATATACTGTAACTACATGGTAACATGTTATAATATACTGTAAACATGGTAACATGGACAACATGTTATAATATACTGTAACTACATGGTAACATGTTATAATATACTGTAATGGTAACTAACTACATGGTAACATGTTATAATATACTGTAACTACATGTAACATGTTATAATATACTGTAACTACATGGTAACATGTTATAATATACTGTAACTACATGGTAACATGACATGTTATAATATACTGTAACTACATGGTAACATGACAACATGTTATAATATACTGTAACTACATGGTAACATGTTATAATATACTGTAACTACATGACAACATGTTATAATATACTGTAACTACATGGTAACATGACAACATGTTATAATATATACTGTAACTACATGGTAACGTTATAATATACTGTAACTACATGTAACATGTTATAATATACTGTAACTACATGGTAACATGTTATAATATACTGTAACTACATGGTTATAATATACTGTAACTACATGGTAACATGTTATAATATACTGTAACTACATGGTAACATGTTATAATATACTGTAACTACATGGTAACATGACAACATGTTATAATATACTGTAACTACATGGTAACATGTTATAATATACTGTAACTACATGGTAACATGACAACATGTTATAATATACTGTAACTACATGGTAACATAACATGTTATAATATACTGTAACTACATGGTAACACTGTAACATGGTAACATGTTATAATATACTGTAACTACATGGTAACATGTTATAATATACTGTAACTACATGGTAACATGTTATAATATACTGTAACTACATGACAACATGTTATAATATACTGTAACTACATGGTAACATGACAACATGTTATAATATACTGTAACTACATGGTAACATGACAACATGTTATAATATACTGTAACTACATGGTAAATGTTATAATATACTGTAACTACATGGTAACATGTTATAATACACTGTAACTACATGGTAAACAACATGTTATGACAACATGTTATAATATACTGTAAACTAACATGTTATAATATACTGTAACTACATGACAACATGTTATAATATACTGTAACTACATGGTAACATGTTATATACTGTAACTACATGGTAACACATTATATATACTGTAACTACATGACAACATGTTATAATATACTGTAACTACATGGTAACACGTTATAATATACTGTAACTACATGGTAACATGACAACACGTTATAATATACTGTAACTACATGTTAACACGTTATAATATACTGTAACTACATGGTAACACATTATAATATGCTGTAACTACATGACAACATGTTATAATATACTGTAACTACATGGTAACATGACAACACGTTATAATATACTGTAACTACATGGTAACACGTTATAATATACTGTAACTACATGGTAACATGACAACACGTTATAATATACTGTAACTACATGGTAACATGACAACATGTTATAATATACTGTAACTACATGGTAACATGTTATAATATACTGTAACTACATGGTAACATGTTATAATATACTGTATACATGTAACATGTTATAATATACTGTAACTACATGGTAACATGTTATAATATACTGTAACTACATGGTAACATGTAACTACACAACATGTTATAATATACTGTAACTACATGGTAACATGTTATAATATACTGTAACTACATGGTAACATGTTATAATATACTGTAACTACATGGTAACACGTTATAATATACTGTAACTACATGGTAACATGTTATAATATACTGTAACTACATGGTAACATGTTATAATATACTGACATGGTAACATGTTATAATATACTGTAACTACATGGTAACATGTTATAATATACTGTAATAATATACTGTAACTACATGGTAACATGTTATAATATAACTGTAACTACATGGTAACATGTTATAATATACTGTAACTACATGGTAACATGTTATGGTAACATGTTATAATATACTGTAACTACATGGTAACATGACAACATGTTATAATATACTGTAACTACATGGTAACATGACAACATGTTATAATATACTGTAACTACATGGTAACATGTTATAATATACTGTAACTACATGGTAACATGTAACTACATGGTAACATGTTATAATATACTGTAACTACATGGTAACATGACAACATGTTATAATATACTGTAACTACATGGTAACATGACAACATGTTATAATATACTGTAACTACATGGTAACATGTTATAATATACTGTAACTACATGGTAACATGTTATAATATACTGTAACTACATGGTAACATGTTATAATATACTGTAACTACATGGTAACATGTTATAATATACTGTAACTACATGGACAACATGTTATAATATACTGTAACTACATGGTAACATGACAACATGTTATAATATACTGTAACTACATGGTAACATGTTATAATATACTGTAACTACATGGTAACATGTTATAATATACTGTAACTACATGTAACATGTTATAATATACTGTAACTACATGGTAACAACAACATGTTATAATATACTGTAACTACATGGTAACATGTTATAATATACTGTAACTACATGGTAACATGTTATAATATACTGTAACTACATGGTAACATGACAACACGTTATAATATACTGTAACTACATGTTAACACGTTATAATATACTGTAACTACATGGTAACATGTTATAATATACTGTAACTACATAGTAACATGTTATAATATACTGTAACTACATGGTAACACGTTATAGTATACTGTAACTACATGGTAACATGCTTTAATATACTGTAACTACATGGTAACATGTTATAATATACTGTAACTACATGGTAACATGTTATAATATACTGTAACTACATGGTAACATTCTGTAACTACATGGTAACATGTTATAATATACTGTAACTACATGGTAACATGTTATAATATACTGTAACTATGGTAACGTGTTATAATATACTGTAACTACATGGTAACATGTTATAATATACTGTAACTACATGGCAGCATGTTACAATATACTGTAACTACATGGTAACATGACAACATGTTATAATACACTGTAACTACATGGTAACATGACAACATGTTATAATATACTGTAACTACATGGTAACACTTTATAATATACTATAACTACATGGTAACATGTTATAATGCACTGTAACTACATGGTAACACATTATTGTATACTGGAACTACATGACAACATGTTATAATATACTGTAACTACATGGTAACACGTTATAATATACTGTAACTACATGGTAACACGTTTTAATATACTGTAACTACATGGTAACACGTTTTAATATACTGTAACTACATGGTAACATGTTATAATATACTGTAACTACATGGTAACATGACAACATGTTATAATATACTGTAACTACATGGTAACATGTTATAATATACTGTAACTACATGGTAACATGTTATAATATACTGTAACTACATGGTAACGTTATAATATACTGTAACTACATGGTAACATGTTATAATATACTGTAACTACTAACATGACAACATGTTATAATATACTGTAACTACATGGTAACATGTTATAATATACTGTAACTACATGTTATAATATACTGTAACTACATGGTAACATGACAACATGTTATAATATACTGTAACTACATGGTAACACGTTATAATATACTGTAACTACATGGTAACATTATAAACACTGTTATAATATACTGTAACTACATGGTAACATGACAACATGTTATAATATACTGTAACTACATGGTAACACGTTATAATATACTGTAACTACATGGTAACACGTTATAATATACTGTAACTACATGACAACACGTTATAATATACTGTAACTACATGGTAACATGTTATAATATACTGTAACTACATGGTAACATGACAACATGTTATAATATACTGTAACTACATGGTAACATGTTATAATATACTGTAACTACATGGTAACATGTTATAATATACTGTAACTACATGGTAACATGTTATAATATACTGTAACTACATGGTAACATGTTATAATATACTGTAACTACATAGTAACATGTTATAATATACTGTAACTACATGGTAACATGTTATAATATACTGTAACTACATGGTAAACATTATACATACTGCAACTACATGGTAAGACGTTATAATATACTGTAACTACATGGTAGCATGTTATAATATACTGTAACTACATAGTAACATGTTATAATATACTGTAACTACATGGTAACATGTTATAATATACTGTAACTACATAGTAACATGTTATAATATACTGTAACTACATGGTAACATGTTATAATATACTGTAACTACATGGTAACACATTATAATATACTGTAACTACATGCTAACATGTTATAATATACTGTAACTACATGGTAACATGTTATAATATACTGTAACTACATGGTAACATGTTATAATATACATAACTACATGGTAACATGTTATAATATACTGTAACTACATGGTAACATGTTATAATATACTGTAACTACATGGTAACATGTTATAATATACTGTAACTACATGGTAACATGACAACATGTTATAATATACTGTAACTACATGGTAACATGTTATAATATACTGTAACTACATGGTAACATGTTATAATATACTGTAACTACATGGTAACATGACAACATGTTATAATATACTGTAACTACATGGTGTTATAATATACTGTAACTACATACATGTTATAATATACTGTAACTACATGGTAACACTGTTATGTTAATATACTGTAACTACATGGTAACATGTTATAATATACTGTAACTACATGGTATGACAACATGTTATAATATACTGTAAACTAACATGACAACATGTTATAATATACTGTAACTATATGTTATATACTGTAACTACATGGTAACATGACAACATGTTATAATATACTGTAACTACATGGTAACATGACAACATGTTATAATATACTGTAACTACATGGTAACGTTATAATATACTGTAACTACATGGTAACATGTTATAATATACTGTAACTACATGGTAACATGTTATAATATACTGTAACTACATGGTAACATGTTATAATATACTGTAAACATGTTATAATATACTGTAACTACATGGTAACATGTTATAATATACTGTAACTACATGGTAACATGACAACATGTTATAATATACTGTAACTACATGGTAACATGACAACACGTTATAATATACTGTAACTACATGGTAACACGTTATAATATACTGTAACTACATGGTAACACGTTATAATATACTGTAACTACATGGTAACATGACAACATGTTATAATATACTGTAACTACATGGTAACATGTTATAATATACTGTAACTACATGGTAACATGTTATAATATACTGTAACTACATGGTAACACGTTATAATATACTGTAACTACATGGTAACATGTTATAATATACTGTAACTACATGGTAACATGTTATAATATACTGTAACTACATGGTAACATGTTATAATATACTGTAACTACATGGTAACATGTTATAATATACTGTAACTACATGGTAATGTTATAATATACTGTAACTACATGGTAACATGTTATAATATACTGTAACTACATAGTAACATGTTATAATATACTGTAACTACATGGTAACACGTTATAATATACTGTAACTACATGGTAACATGTTATAATATACTGTAACTACATGGTAACATGTTATAATATACTGTAACTACATGGTAACGTGTTATAATATATTGTAACTACATGGTAACATGCTATAATATACTGTAACTACATGACAACACGTTATATTATACTGTAACTACATGGTAACATGACAAAATGTTATAATATACTGTAACTACATGGTAACATGACAACATGTTATAATATACTGTAACTACATGGTAACATGTTATAATATACTGTAACTACATGGCAACATGTTACAATATACTGTAACTACATCGTAACATGACAACATGTTATGATATACTATAACTACATGGTAACACGTTATATTATACTGTAACTACATGACAACATGTTATAATATACTATAACTACATGTAACACATTATAATATACTGTAAACATGTTATAATATACTGTAACTACATGGTAACATGTTATAATATACTGTAACTACATGGTAACATGTTATAATATACTGTAACTACATGGTAACATGTCAACATGTTATATATACTGTAACTACATGTAACTACATGACAACATGTTATAATATACTGTAACTACATGGTAACATGTTATAATATACTGTAACTACATGGTAACATGACAACATGTTATAATATACTGTAACTACATGGTAACATGACAACATGTTATAATATACTGTAACTACATGGTAACATGTTATAATATACTGTAACTGTAACTACATGGTAACATGTTATAATATACTGTAACTACATGGTAACATGTTATAATATACTGTAACTACATGGTAACATGTTATAATATACTGTAACTACATGGTAACATGTTATAATATACTGTAACTACATGGTAACATGACAACATGTTATAATATACTGTAACTACATGGTAACATGTTATAATATACTGTAACTACATGTACATACTGTAACTACATGACAACATGTTATAATATACTGTAACTACATGGCAACATGTTATAATATACTATAACTACATGGTAACACGTTATAATATACTGTAACTACATGGTAACATGACAACACGTTATAATATACTGTAACTACATGTTAACACGTTATAATATACTGTAACTACATGGTAACATGTTATAATATACTGTAACTACATGGTAACATGTTATAATATACTGTAACTACATGGTAACACGTTATAATATACTGTAACTACATGGTAACATGTTATAATATACTGTAACTACATGGTAACATGTTATAATATACTGTAACTACATGGTAACATGTTATAATATACTGTAACTACATGGTAACACGTTATAATATACTGTAACTACATGGTAACACATTATAATATACTGTAACTACATGGTAACATGTTATAATATACTGTAACTACATGGTAACACGTTATAATATACTGTAACTACATGGTAACATGTTATAATATACTGTAACTACATGTAACATGTTATAATATACTGTAACTACATGGTAACATGTTATAATATACTGTAACTACATGGTAACATGTTATAATATACTGTAACTACATGACAACATGTTATAATATACTGTAACTACATGGTAACATGACAACATGTTATAATATACTGTAACTACATGGTAACATGACAACATGTTATAATATACTGTAACTACATGGTAACATGTTATAATATACTGTAACTACATGGCAACATGTTATAATATACTGTAACTACATGGTAACATGACAACATGTTATAATATACTGTAACTACATGGTAACATGTTATAATATACTGTAACTACATGTAACTACATGGTAACACATTATAATATACTGTAACTACATGTAACAACATGTTATAATATACTGTAACTACATGGTAACATGTTATAATATACTGTAACTACATGGTAACATGTCAACATGTTATAATATACTGTAACTACATGGTAACATGACAACATGTTATAATATACTGTAACTGCATGGTAACATGTTATAATATTCTGTAACTACATGGTAACATGACAACATGTTATAATATACTGTAACTACATGGTAACATGACAACATGTTATAATATACTGTAACTACATGGTAACACGTTATAATATACTGTAACTACATGGTAACATGTTATAATATACTGTAACTACATGGTAACATGTTATAATATACTGTAACTACATGGTAACATGTTATAATATACTGTAACTACATGGTAACATGTTATAATATACTGTAACTACATGGTAACATGACAACATGTTATAATATACTGTAACTACATGGTAACATGACAACATGTTATAATATACTGTAACTACATGGTAACACGTTATAATATACTGTAACTACATGGTAACACGTTATAATATACTGTAACTACATGGTAACACGTTATAATATACTGTAACTACATGGTAACATGACAACATGTTATAATATACTGTAACTACATGGTAACATGTTATAATATACTGTAACTACATGGTAACATGACAACATGTTATAATATACTGTAACTACATGGTAACATGACAACACGTTATAATATACTGTAACTACATGGTAACATGTCAACATATTATAATATACTGTAACTACATGGTAACACGTTATAATATACTGTAACTACATGGTAACACGTTTTAATATACTGTAACTACATGGTAACATGTTATAATATACTGTAACTACATGGTAACATGTTATAATATACTGTAACTACATGGTAACATGTTATAATATACTGTAACTACATGGTAACATGTTATAATATACTGTAACTACATGGTAACATGACAACATGTTATAATATACTGTAACTACATGGTAACTACATGACAACACGTTATAATATACTGTAACTACATGGTAACACATTATAATATACTGTAACTACATGCTAACATGTTATAATATACTGTAACTACATGGTAACATGTTATAATATACTGTAACTACATGGTAACATGTTATAATATACTGTAACTACATGGTAACACGTTATAATATACTGTAACTACATGGTAACATGTTATAATATACTGTAAACATGTTATAATATACTGTAACTACATGGTAACACGTTATAATATACTGTAACTACATGGTAACATGTTATAATATACTGTAACTACATGGTAACATGTTATAATATACTGTAACTACATGGCAACACGTTATAATATACTGTAACCACATGGTAACACATTATAATATACTGTAACTACATGCTAACATGTTATAATATACTGTAACTACATGGTAACATGTTATAATATACTGTAACTACATGGTAACATGTTATAATATACTGTAACTACATGGTAACATGTTATAATGTACTGTAACTACATGGTAACACGTTATAATATACTGTAACTACATGGTAACATGTTATAATATACTGTAACTACATGGTAACATGTTATAATATTCTGTAACTACATGGTAACATGTTATAATATACTGTAACTACATGGTAACATGTTATAATATACTGTAACTACATGGTAACATGTTATAATATACTGTAACTACATGGTAACATGTTATAATATACTGTAACTACATGGTAACATGACAACATGTTATAATATACTGTAACTACATGGTAACATGTTATAATATACTGTAACTACATGGTAACATGACAACATGTTATAATATACTGTAACTACATGGTAACATGACAACATGTTATAATATACTGTAACTACATGGTAACATGTTATAATATACTGTAACTACATGGTAACATGTTATAATATACTGTAACTACATGGTAACATGTTATAATATACTGTAACTACATGGTAACATGACAACATGTTATAATATACTGTAACTACATGGTAACATGACAACATGTTATAATATACTGTAACTACATGGTAAACTGTAACTACATGGTAACATGTTATAATATACTGTAACTACATGGTAACACATTATAATATACTGTAACTGCATGGTAACATGTTATAATCTATTGTAACTACATGGTAACATGTTATACTATACTGTAACTGCATGGTAACATGACAACATGTTATAATATACTGTAACTACATGGTAACATGTCAACATGTTATAATATACTGTAACTACATGGTAACACGTTATAATATACTGTAACTACATGGTAACATGACAACATGTTATAATATACTGTAACTACATGGTAACACGTTATAATATACTGTAACTACATGGTAACACATTATAATATACTGTAACTGCATGGTAACATGTTATAATCTATTGTAACTACATGGTAACACGTTATAATATACTGTAACTACATGGTAACATGTTATAATATACTGTAACTACATGGTAACATGTTATAATATACTGTAACTACATGGTAACATGTTATAATATACTGTAACTACATGGTAACATGTTATAATATACACTACATGGTAACATGTTATAATATACTGTAACTACATGGTAACATGTTATAATATACTGTAACTACATGGTAACACGTTATAATATACTGTAACTACATGGTAACATGTTATAATATACTGTAACTACATGGTAACATGTTATAATATACTGTAACTACATGGTAACATGTTATAATATACTGTAACTACATGGTAACATGTTATAATATACTGTAACTACATGGCAACATGTTACAATATACTGTAACTACATGGTAACATGACAACATGTTATAATATACTGTAACTACATGGTAACATGACAACATGTTATAATATACTGTAACTACAAGGTAACACTTTATAATATACTATAACTACATGGTAGCATGTTATAATACACTGTAACTACATGGTAACACATTATAGTATACTGTAACTACATGACAACATGTTATAATATACTGTAACTGCATGGTAACATGTTATAATATTCTGTAACTACATGGTAACATGACAACATGTTATAATATACTGTAACTACATGGTAACATGACAACATGTTATAATATACTGTAACTACATGGTACCACGTTATAATATACTGTAACTGCATGGTAACATGTTATAATATTCTGTAACTACATGGTAACATGTTATAATATACTGTAACTACATGGTAACATGTTATAAACTGTAACTACATGTTATAATATACTGTAACTACATGGTAAACATGTTATAATATACTGTAACTACATGGTAACATGACAACATGTTATAATATACTGTAACTACATGGTAACATGTTATAATATACTGTAACTACATGGTAACATGTTATAATATACTGTAACTACATGGTAACATGGTAACATGACAACATGTTATAATATACTGTAACTACATGACAACACGTTATAATATACTGTAACTACATGGTAACATGTTATAATATACTGTAACTACATGGTAACACGTTATAATATACTGTAACTACATGGTAACATGACAACATGTTATAATATACTGTAACTACATGGTAACATGTTATAATATACTGTATGTTATAATATACTGTAACTACATGACAACATGTTATAATATACTGTAACTACATGGTAACACGTTATAATATACTGTAACTACATGGTAACATGACAACATGTTATAATATACTGTAACTACATGGTAACGTTATAATATACTGTAACTACATGGTAACATGTTATAAACACTGTTATACATATATGTTATAATATACTGTAACTACATGGTAACATGTTATAATATACTGTAACTACATGGTAACATGTTATAATATACTGTAACTACATGGTAACATGTTATAATATACTGTAACTACATGGTTATAATATACTGTAACTACATGGTAACATGTTATAATATACTGTAACTACATGGTAACATGTTATAATATACTGTAACTACATGGTAACATGTTATAATATACTGTAACTACATGGTAACACGTTATAATATACTGTAACTACATGGTAACACATTATAATATACTGTAACTACATGGTAACATGTTATAATATACTGTAACTACATGGTAACATGTTATAATATACTGTAACTACATGGTAACATGTTATAATATACTGTAACTACATGGTAACATGTTATAATATACTGTAACTACATGGTAACATGTTATAATATACTGTAACTACATGGTAACATGTTATAATATACTGTAACTACATGACAACACGTTATAATATACTGTAACTACATGGTAACATGACAACATGTTATAATATACTGTAACTACATGGTAACATGACAACATGTTATAATATACTGTAACTACATGGTAACATGTTATAATATACTGTAACTACATGGTAACATGTTATAATATACTGTAACTACATGGTGACAACATGTTATAATATACTGTAACTACATGGTAACACGTTATAATATACTGTAACTACATGACAACATGTTATAATATACTGTAACTACATGGTAACATGTTATAATATACTGTAACTACATGGTAACATGTTATAATATACTGTAACTACATGGTAACATGTTATAATATACTGTAACTACATGGTAACATGTTATAATATACTGTAACTACATGGTAACATGTTATAATATACTGTAACTACATGGTAACATGTTATAATATACTGTAACTACATGGTAACATGACAACATGTTATAATATACTGTAACTACATGGTAATAACATGTTATAATATACTGTAACTACATGGTAACATGTTATAATATACTGTAACTACATGGTAACATGTTATAATATTGCTGTAACTACATGGTAACATGTTATAATATACTGTAACTACATGGTAACATGTTATAATATACTGTAACTACATGGTAACATGTTATAATATACTGTAACTACATGGTAACATGACAACATGTTATAATATACTGTAACTACATGGTAACATGACAACATGTTATAATATACTGTAACATGGTAACATGTTATAATATACTGTAACTACATGGTAACATGTTATAATATACTGTAACTACATGGTAACATGTTATAATATACTGTAACTACATGGTAACATGACAACATGTTATAATATACTGTAACTACATGGTGTTATAATATACTGTAACTACATGGTAACATGTTATAATATACTGTAACTACATGGTAACATGTTATAATATACTGTAACTACATGGTAACATTATAATATACTGTAACTACATGTAACATGTTATAATATACTGTAACTACATGGTAACATGTTATAATATACTGTAACTACATGGTAACATGTTATAATATACTGTAACTACATGGTAACACGTTATAATATACTGTAACTACATGGTAAACATTATAATATACTGTTACATAACATGTTATAATACTGTAACTACATGGTAACATGTTATAATATACTGTAACTACATGGTAACATGTTATAATATACTGTAACTACATGGTAACATGTTATAATATAACTACATGGTAACATGTTATAATATACTGTAACTACATGGTAACATGTTATAATATACTGTAACTACATGACAACACGTTATAATATACTGTAACTACATGGTAACAACATGTTATAATATACTGTAACTACATGGTAACATGACAACATGTTATAATATACTGTAACTACATGGTAACATGTTATAATATACTGTAACTACATGGACAACATGTTATAATATACTGTAACTACATGGTAACATGACAACATGTTATAATATACTGTAACTACATGGTAACACGTTATAATATACTGTAACTACATGACAACATGTTATAATATACTGTAACTACATGGTAACACACATGTTATAATATACTGTAACTACATGGTAACATGACAACATGTTATAATATACTGTAACTACATGGTAACATGTTATAATATACTGTAACTACATGGCAACATGTTACAATATACTGTAACTACATCGTAACATGACAACATGTTATGATATACTATAACTACATGGTAACACGTTATATTATACTGTAACTACATGGTAACATGACAACATGTTATAATATACTGTAACTACATGGTAACATGACAACATGTTATAATATACTGTAACTACATGACAACACGTTATAATATACTGTAACTACATGGTAACATGTTTAATATACTGTAACTACTGTTATAATATACTGTAACTACATGGTAACACGTTATAATATACTGTAACTACATGGTAACATGTTATAATATACTGTAACTACATGGTAACATGTTATAATATACTGTAACTACATGGTAACATGACAACATGTTATAATATACTGTAACTACATGGTAACATGTTATAATATACTGACAACATGTTATAATATACTGTAACTACATGGTAACACGTTATAATATACTGTAACTACATGGTAACATGTTATAATATACTGTAACTACATGGTAACATGTTATAATATACTGTAACTACATGGTAACATGACAACATGTTATAATATACTGTAACTACATGGTAACATGTTATAATATACTGTAACTACATGTAACTACATGACAACATGTTATAATATACTGTAATACATGTAACACATTATAATATACTGTAACTACATGGTAACATGTTATAATATACTGTAACTACATGGTAACATGTTATAATTATAACTACATGGTAACTGTTAACTACATGTAACTACATGGTAACATGTTATAATATACTGTAACTACATGGTAAACATTATAATATACTGTAACTACATGGTAACATGGTAACATGTTATAATGTACTATAATACATGTAACGTTATAATATACTGTAACTACATGGTAACATGTTATAATATACTGTAACTACATGGTAACATGTTATAATACTGTAACTACATGGTAACATGTTATAATATACTGTAACTACATGGTAACATGTTATAATATACTGTAACTACATGACAACACGTTATAATATACTGTAACTACATGGTAACAACAACATGTTATAATATACTGTAACTACATGGTAACATGACAACATGTTATAATATACTGTAACTACATGGTAACATGTTATAATATACTGTAACTACATGGCAACATGTTAATATACTGTAACTACATGGTAACATGACAACATGTTATAATATACTGTAACTACATGGTAACATGTTATAATATACTGTAACTACATGACAACATGTTATAATATACTGTAACTACATGGTAACATGTTATAATATACTGTAACTACATGGTAACATGTTATAATATACTGTAACAATATACTGTAACTACATGGTAACATGTTATAATATACTGTAACTACATGGTAACATGTTATAATATACTGTAACTACATGGTAACATGACAACATGTTATAATATACTGTAACTACATGGTAACATGTTATAATATACTGTAACTACATGGTAACATGACAACATGTTATAATATACTGTAACTACATGGTAACATGACAACATGTTATAATATACTGTAACTACATGGGTTATAATATACTGTAACTACATGGTAAATGTTATAATATACTGTAACTACATGGTAACATGTTATAATATACTGTAACTACATGGTAAATGTAACTACATGGCAACATGTTATAATATACTGTAACTACATGGTAACATGTTATAATATACTGTAACTACATGGACAACATGTTATAATATACTGTAACTACATGGTAACATGACAACATGTTATAATATACTGTAACTACATGGTAACATGTTATAATATACTGTAACTACTTGGTAACAACATGGTATAATATACTGTAACTACATGGTAACATGACAACATGTTATAATATACTGTAACTACATGGTAACATGTTATAATATACTGTAACTACATGGTAACATGTTATAATATACTGTAACTACATGGTAACATGTTATAATATACTGTAACTACATGGTAACATGTTATAATATACTGTAACTACATGGTAACATGTTATAACATGTTATAATATACTGTAACTACATGGTAACATGACAACATGTTATAATATACTGTAACTACATGACAACATGTTATAATATACTGTAACCACATGGTAACACGTTATAATATACTGTAACTACATGGTAACATGTTATAATATACTGTAACTACATGGTAACATGACAACATGTTATAATATACTGTAACTACATGGTAACATGTTATAATATACTGTAACTACATGGTAACATGACAACATGTTATAATATACTGTAACTACATGGTAACACGTTATAATATACTGTAACTACATGGTAACATGACAACATGTTATAATATACTGTAACTACATGTAACATGATGGTAACATGTTATAATATTCTGTAACTACATGGTAACATGTTATAATATACTGTAACTACATGGTAACATGTTATAATATACTATAACTACATGACAACACGTTATAATATACTGTAACTACATGGTAACATGACAAAATGTTATAATATACTGTAACTACATGGTAACATGACAACATGTTATAATATACTGTAACTACATGGTAACATGACAACATGTTATAATATACTGTAACTACATGACAACACGTTATAATATACTGTAACTACATGGTAACATGTTATAATATACTGTAACTACATGGTAACACGTTATAATATACTGTAACTACATGGTAACATGACAACATGTTATAATATACTGTAACTACATGGTAACACATTATAATATACTGTAACTACATGGTAACATGTTATAATATACTGTAACTACATGGTAACATGTTATAATATACTGTAACTACATGGTAACATGTTATAATATACTGTAACTACATGGTAACATGTTATAATATACTGTAACTACATGGTAACATGTTATAATATACTGTAACTACATGGTAACATGTTATAATATACTGTAACTACATGGTAACATGTTATAATATACTGTAACTACATGGTAACATGTTATAATATACTGTAACTACATGGTAACACATGTTATAATATACTGTAACTACATGGACAACATGTTATAATATACTGTAACTACATGGTAACATGTTATAATATACTGTAACTACATGGTAACATGTTATAATATACTGTAACTACATGGTAACATGACAACATGTTATAATATACTGTAACTACATGGTAACATGACAACATGTTATAATATACTGTAACTACATGGTAACATGTTATAATATACTGTAACTATGGTAACATGTTATAATAACTACTGTAACTACATGGTAACTACATGGTAACATGTTATAATATACTGTAACTACATGGTAACATGTTATAATATACTGTAACTACATGGTAACATGTTATAATATACTGTAACTACATGGTAACATGACAACATGTTATAATATACTGTAACTACATGTTATAATATACTGTAACTACATGGTAACATGTTATAATATACTGTAACTACATGTTATAATATACTGTAACTACATGGTAACATGACAACATGTTATAATATACTGTAACTACATGGTAACATGTTATAATATACTGTAACTACATGGTAACATGTTATAATATACTGTAACTACATGGTAACATGTTATAATATACTGTAACTACATGGTAACATGTTATAATATACTGTAACTACATACTGTAACTACATGGTAACATGTTATAATATACTGTTACATGGTAACATGTTATAATATACTGTAACTACATGGTAACATGTTATAATGTACTGTAACTACATGGTAACACGTTATAATATACTGTAACTACATGGTAACATGTTATAATATACTGTAACTACATGGTAACATGTTATAATATTCTGTAACTACATGGTAACACGTTATAATATACTGTAACTACATGGTAACATGTTTTAACATACTGTAACTACATGGTAACATGACAACATGTTATAATATACTGTAACTACATGGTAACACGTTATAATATACTGTAACTACATGGTAACATGACAACATGTTATAATATACTGTAACTACATGGTAACATGACAACATGTTATAATATACTGTAACTACATGGTAACATGACAACATGTTATAATATACTGTAACTACATGGTAACACTTTATAATATACTATAACTACATGGTAGCATGTTATAATACACTGTAACTACATGGTAACACATTATAGTATACTGTAACTACATGACAACATGTTATAATATACTGTAACTACATAGTAACACATTATAGTATACTGTAACTACATGACAACATGTTATAATATACTATAACTACATGGTAACATGTTATAATACACTGTAACTACATGGTAACACATTATAGTATACTGTAACTACATGACAACATGTTATAATATACTGTAACTACATGGTAACACGTTATAATATACTGTAACTACATGGTAACATGTTATAATGTACTGTAACTACATGACAACACGTTATAAAATACTGTAACTACATGGTAACACGTTATAATATACTGTAACTACATGGTAACATGTTTTAACATACTGTAACTACATGGTAACATGACAACATGTTATAATATACTGTAACTACATGGTATCATGTTTAATATACTGTAACTACATGGTAACACGTTATAATATACTGTAACTACATGGTAACATGACAACATGTTATAATATACTGTAACTACATGACAACACGTTATAATATACTGTAACTACATGGTAACATGTTTAATATACTGTAACTACATGGTAACACGTTATAATATACTGCAACTACATGGTAACATGACAACATGTTATAATATACTGTAACTACATGGTAACACGTTATAATATACTGTAACTACATGGTAACATGTTATAATATACTGTAACTACATGACAACACGTTATAATATACTGTAACCACATGGTAACACGTTATAATATACTGTAACTACATGGTAACATGACAACATGTTAAAATATACTGCAACTACATGGTAAGATGTTATAATATACTGTAACTACATGGTAGCATGTTATAATATACTGTAACTACATAGTAACATGTTATAATATACTGTAACTACATGGTAACATGTTATAATATACTGTAACTACATAGTAACATGTTATAATATACTGTAACTACATGGTAACATGTTATAATATACTGTAACTACATGGTAACATGTAACTACATGGTAACATTATAATATACTGTAACTACATGCTAACATGTTATAATATACTGTAACTACATGGTAACATGTTATAATATACTGTAACTACATGGTAACATGTTATAATATACTGTAACTACATGGTAACACGTTATAATATACTGTAACTACATGGTAACATGTTATAATATACTGTAACTACATGGTAACATGTTATAATATACTGTAACTACATGGTAACATGTTATAATATACTGTAACTACATGGTAACATGTTATAATATACTCTGTAACTACATAGTAACATGTTATAATATACTGTAACCACATGGTAACACATTATAATATACTGTAACTACATGACAACACGTTATAATATACTGTAACTACATGGTAACATGTTATAATATACTGTAACTACATGGTAACATGACAACATGTTATAATATACTGTAACTACATGGTAACATGTTATAATATACTGTAACTACATGGCAACATGTTACAATATACTGTAACTACATCGTAACATGACAACATGTTATAATATACTGTAACTACATGGTAACATGTTATAATATACTGTAAACATGACAACATGTTATAATATACTGTAACTACATGGTAACACATGTTATAATATACTGTAACTACATGGTAACATGTTATAATATACTGTAACTACATGGTAACATGACAACACGTTATAATATACTGTAACTACATGACAACAAGTTATAATATACTGTACCTACATGGTAACATGACAAAACATTATAATATACTGTAACTACATGGTAACATGTTATAATATACTGTAACTACATGGTAACATGACAACATGTTATAATATACTGTAACTACATGGTAACATGACAACATGTTATAATATACTGTAACTACATGGTAACACGTTATAATATACTGTAACTACATGGTAACATGTTATAATATACTGTAACTACATGGTAACATGTTATAATATACTGTAACTACATGGTAACATGTTATAATATACTGTAACTACATGGCACATGTTATAATATACTGTAACTACATGGTAACATGACAAAACATTATAATATACTGTAACTACATGGTAACATGACAACATGTTATAATATACTGTAACTACATGACAACATGTTATAATATACTGTAACTACATGGTAACATGTTTAATATACTGTAACTACATGGTAACACGTTATAATATACTGCAACTACATGGTAACATGACAACATGTTATAATATACTGTAACTACATGGTAACATGTTATAATATACTGTAACTACATGGCAACACGTTATAATATACTGTAACCACATGGTAACACATTATAATATACTGTAACTACATACTAACATGTTATAATATACTGTAACTACATGGTAACATGTTATAATATACTGTAACTACATGGTAACATGTTATAATATACTGTAACTACATGGTAACACGTTATAATATACTGTAACTACATGGTAACACATTATAATATACTGTAACTACATGGTAACATGTTATAATGTACTGTAACTACATGGTAACACGTTATAATATACTGTAACTACATGGTAACATGTTATAATATACTGTAACTACATGGTAACATGTTATAATATTCTGTAACTACATGGTAACATGTTATAATATACTGTAACTACATGGTAACATGTTATAATATACTATAACTACATGACAACACGTTATAATATACTGTAACTACATGGTAACATGACAAAATGTTATAATATACTGTAACTACATGGTAACATGACAACATGTTATAATATACTGTAACTACATGGTAACATGTTATAATATACTGTAACTACATGGCAACATGTTACAATATACTGTAACTACATCGTAACATGACAACATGTTATAATATACTATAACTACATGGTAACATGTTATAATATACTGTAACTACATGGCAACATGTTATAATATACTGTAACTACATGGTAACATGTTATAATATACTGTAACTACATGGCAACATGTTACAATATACTGTAACTACATGGTAACATGTTATAATATACTGTAACTACATGTAACATGACAACATGTTATAATATACTGTAACTACATGGTAACATGACAACATGTTATAATATACTGTAACTACATGGTAACATGTTATAATATACTGTAACTACATGGTAACATGACAACATGTTATAATATACTGTAACTACATGGTAACATGACAACATGTTATAATATACTGTAACTACATGGTAACATGTTATAATATACTGTAACTACATGGTAACATGTTATAATATACTGTAACTACATGGTGGTAACATGTTATAATATACTGTAACTACATGGTAACATGGTATACTGTAACTACATGGTAACATGTTATAATATACTGTAACTGCATGGTAACATGTTATAATATTCTGTAACTACATGGTAACATGACAACATGTTATAATATACTGTAACTACATGGTAACATGTTACAATATACTGTAACTACATGGTAACATGACAACATGTTATAATATACTGTAACTACATGACAACACGTTATAATATACTGTAACTACATGGTAACATGACAAAACATTATAATATACTGTAACTACATGGTAACATGTTATAATATACTGTAACTACATGGTAACATGACAAAACATTATAATATACTGTAACTACATGGTAACATGTTATAATATACTGTAACTACATGGTAACATGTTATAATATACTGTAACTACATGGTAACATGACAACATGTTATAATATACTGTAACTACATGGTAACATGTTATAATATACTGTAACTACATGGTAACATGTTATAATATACTGTAACTACATGGTAACATGACAACATGTTATAATATACTGTAACTACATGGTAACATGACAACATGTTATAATATACTGTAACTACATGACAACACGTTATAATATACTGTAACTACATGGTAACATGTTTAATATACTGTAACTACATGGTAACACGTTATAATATACTGCAACTACATGGTAACATGACAACATGTTATAATATACTGTAACTACATGGTAACATGTTATAATATACTGTAACTACATGGTAACATGTTATAATATACTGTAACCACATGGTAACACATTATAATATACTGTAACTACATGCTAACATGTTATAATATACTGTAACTACATGGTAACATGTTATAATATACTGTAACTACATGGTAACATGTTATAATATACTGTAACTACATGGTAACATAACATGTTATAATATACTGTAACTACATGGTAACATGTTATAATATACTGTAACTACATGTAACATGTTATAATATACTGTAACTACATGGTAACATGTTATAATATACTGTAACTACATGGTAACACGTTATAATATACTGTAACTACATGGTAACATGTTATAATATACTGTAACTACATGGTAACATGTTATAATATACTGTAACTACATGGTAACATGTTATAATATACTGTAACTACATGGTAACATGTTATAATATACTGTAACAACATGTTATAATATACTGTAACTACATGGTAACAACATGTTATAATATACTGTAACTACATGGTAACATGACAACATGTTATAATATACTGTAACTACATGGTAACATGTTATAATATACTGTAACTGCATGGTAACATGTTATAATATTCTGTAACTACATGGTAACATGACAACATGTTATAATATACTGTAACTACATGGTAACATGTTACAATATACTGTGACTACATGGTAACATGTAAACATGTTATAATATACTGTAACTACATGGTTATAATATACTGTAACTACATGGTAACATGTTATAATATACTGTAACTACATGTAACATGACAACATGTTATAATATACTGTAACTACATGGTAACATGACAACATGTTATAATATACTGTAACTACATGGTAACATGTTATAATACTGTAACTACATGGTAACATGACAACATGTTATAATATACTGTAACTACATGGTAACATGACAACATGTTATAATATACTGTAACTACATGGTAACATGTTATAATATACTGTAACATGGTAACATGTCTGTAACTACATGGTAACATGTTATAATATACTGTAACTACATGGTAACATGTTATAATATACTATAACTACATGGTAACATGTTATAATATACTGTAACTACATGGTAACATGACAACATGTTATAATATACTGTAACTACATGGTAACATGACAACATGTTATAATATACTGTAACTACATGACAACACGTTATAATATACTGTAACTACATGGTAACACGTTATAATATACTGCAACTACATGGTAACATGACAACATGTTATAATATACTTTAACTACATGGTAACACGTTATAATATACTGTAACTACATGGTAACATGACAACATGTTATAATATACTGTAACTACATGGTAACACGTTATAATATACTGTAACTACATGGTAACATGTTATAATATACTGTAACTACATGTAACTAACATGTTATAATATACTGTAACTACATGGTAACATGTTATAATATACTGTAACTACATGGTAACATGTTATAATATACTGTAACTACATGGTAACATGTTATAATATACTGTAACTACATGGTAAACATGTTATAATATACTGTAACTACATGGTAACATGTTATAATATACTGTAACTACATGGTAACATGTTATAATATACTGTAACTACATGGTAACATGTTATAATATACTGTAACTACATGGTAACATGTTATAATATACTGTAACTACATGGTAACATGACAACATGTTATAATATACTGTAACTACATGGTAACACGTTATAATATACTGTAACTACATGACAACATGTTATAATATACTGTAACTACATGGTAACATGACAACATGTTATAATATACTGTAACTACATGGTAACATGACAACATGTTATAATATACTGTAACTACATGGTAACACGTTATAATATACTGCAACTACATGGTAACATGTTATAATATACTGTAACTACATGGTAACATGTTATAATATACTGTAACTACATAGTAACATGTTATAATATACTGTAACTACATGGTAACACGTTATAGTATACTGTAACTACATGGTAACATGTTATAATATACTGTAACTACATAGTAACATGTTATAATATACTGTAACTACATGGTAACACGTTATAATATACTGTAACTACATAGTAACATGTCAACATGTTATAATATACTGTAACTACATGGTAACATGACAACATGTTATAATATACTGTAACTGCATGGTAACATGTTATAATATTCTGTAACTACATGGTAACATGACAACATGTTATAATATACTGTAACTACATGGTAACATGACAACATGTTATAATATACTGTAACTACAAGGTAACACTTTATAATATACTATAACTACATGGTAGCATGTTATAATACACTGTAACTACATGGTAACGTGTTATAATGTACTGTAACTACAGGGTAACATGACAACACATTATAATATACTGTAACTACATGACAACACGTTATAATATACTGTAACTACATGGTAACATGTTATAATATACTGTAACTACATGGTAACATGTTATAACATACTGTAACTACATGACAACATGTTATAATATACTGTAACTACATGGTAACATGTTATAATATACTGTAACTACATGGTAACACGTTATAATATACTGTAACTACATGGTAACATGACAACATGTTATAATATACTGTAACTACATGGTAACATGTTATAATATACTGTAACTACATGGTAACACGTTATAATATACTGTAACTACATGGTAACATGTTATAATATACTGTAACTACATGGTAACATGACAACATGTTATAATATACTGTAACTACATGGTAACATGACAACATGTTATAATATACTGTAACTACATGGTAACACTTTATAATATACTGTAACTACATGGTAACATGTTATAATAATACTGTAACTACATGGTACATGTGTTATAATATACTGTAACTACATGGTAACATGTTATAATATACTGTAACTACACAACATGTTATAATATACTGTAACTACATGGTAACATGACAACATGTTATAATATACTGTAACTACATGGTAACATGACAACATGTTATAATATACTGTAACTACATGGTAACATGTTATAATATACTGTAACTACATGGTAACATGTTATAATATACTGTAACTACATGGCAACATGTTATAATATACTGTAACTACATGGTAACATGACAACATATTATAATATACTGTAACTACATGGTAACACGTTATAATATACTGTAACTACATGGTAACACGTTTTAATATACTGTAAACATGTTATAATATACTGTAAACATGGTACACATTATAATATACTGTAACTACATGGTAACACATGTTGATATGTTATAATATACTGTAACTACATGGTAACATGTTATAATATACTGTAACTACATGGTAACATGTTATAATATACTGTAACTACATGGTAACATGTTATAATATACTGTAACTACATGGTAACACTGTAACTACATGGTAACATGTTATAATATACTGTAACTACATGGTAACGTTATAATATACTGTAACTACATGGTAACATGTTATAATATTCTGTAACTACATGGTAACATGACAACATGTTATAATATACTGTAACTACATGGTAACATGTTACAATATACTGTAACTACATGGTAACATGACAACATGTTATAATATACTGTAACTACATGACAACACGTTATAATATACTGTAACTACATGGTAACATGACAAAACATTATAATATACTGTAACTACATGGTAACATGTTATAATATACTGTAACTACATGGTAACATGTTATAATATACTGTAACTACATGGTAACATGACAACATGTTATAATATACTGTAACTACATGGTAACACGTTATAATATACTGTAACTACATATAACATGTAACTACATGGTAACATGTTATAATATACTGTAACTACATGGCAACATGTTATAATATACTGTAACTACATGGTAACATGTTATAATATACTGTAACTACATGGTAACATGACAACATGTTATAATATACTGTAACTACATGGTAACATGACAACATGTTATAATATACTGTAACTACATGGTAACATGTTATAATATACTGTAACTACATGGTAACATGACAACATGTTATAATATACTGTAACTACATGGTAACATGACAACATGTTATAATATACTGTAACTACAACATGTTATAATATACTGTACATGGTAACATGTTATAATATACTGTAACTACATGGTAACATGTTATAATATACTGTAACTACATGGTAACATGTTATAATATACTGAAACTACATGGCAACATGTTATAATATACTGTAACTACATGGTAACATGACAACATGTTATAATATACTGTAACTACATGGTAACATGTTATAATATACTGTAACTACATGGTAACATGTTATAATATACTGTAACTACATGGTAACATGTTATAATCTATTGTAACTACATGGTAACACGTTATACTATACTGTAACTACATGGTAACATGACAACATGTTATAATATACTGCAACTACATGGTAACATGTTATAATATGCTGTAACTACATGGTAACATGTTATAATATTCTGTAACTACATGACAACACGTTATAATATACTGAAAGTACATGGTAACATGTTATAATATACCGTAACTACATGGTAACATGTTATAATATACTGTAACTACATGGTAACATGTTATAATATACTGTAACTACATGGTAACATGTTATAATATACTGTAACTACATGGTAACATGACAACATGTTATAATATACTGTAACTACATGGTAACACGTTATATAATATACTGTAACTACATGGTAACATGTTATAATATACTGTAACTACATGGTAACATGTTATAATATACTGTAACTACATGGTAACATGTTATAATATACTGTAACTACATGGTAACACTGTAACTACATGGTAACATGTTATAATATACCGTAACTACATGGTCACACGTTATAATATACTGTAACTACATGGTAACATGTTTTAATATACTGTAACTACATGGTAACATGACAACATGTTATAATATACTGTAACTACATGGTAACATGACAACATGTTATAATATACTGTAACTACATGGTAACATGACAACACGTTATAATATACTGTAACTACATGACAACAAGTTATAATATACTGTACCTACATGGTAACATGACAAAACATTATAATATACTGTAACTACATGGTAACATGTTATAATATACTGTAACTACATGGTAACATGTTATAATATACTGTAACTACATGGTAACATGTTATAATCTATTGTAACTACATGGTAACACGTTATAATATACTGTAACTACATGGTAACATGTTATAATATACTGTAACTACATGTAACATGTCAACATGTTATAATATACTGTAACTACATGGTAACATGACAACATGTTATAATATACTGTAACTACATGGTAACATGTTATAATATACTGTAACTACATGGTAACATGACAACATGTTATAATATACTGTAACTACATGGTAACATGACAACATGTTATAATATACTGTAACTACATGGTAACATGTTATAATATACTGTAACTACATGGTAACATGTTATAATACTGTAACTACATGGTAACATGTTACAATATACTGTAACAACATGGTAACATGTTATAATATACTGTAACTACATGGTAACATGTTATAATATACTGTAACTACATGGTAACATGACAACATGTTATAATATACTGTAACTACATGGTAACATGACAACATGTTATAATATACTGTAACTACATGGTAATACTTTATAATATACTATAACTACATGGTAACATGTTATAATACACTGTAACTACATGGTAACACATTATAGTATACTGTAACTACATGACAACATGTTATAATATACTGTAACTACATGGTAACACGTTATAATATACTGTAACTACATGACAACATGTTATAATATACTGTAACTACATGGTAACATGTTATAATATACTGTAACTACATGGTAACATTATAATACTGTTATATGTTATAATATACTGTAACTACATGGTAACATGTTATAATATACTGTAACTACATGGTAACATGTACTGTAACTACATGACAACACGTTATAATATACTGTAACTACATGGTAACATGTTATAATATACTGTAACATGTTATAATATACTGTAACTACATGGTAACATGTTATAATATACTGTAACTACATGGTAACATGACAACATGTTATAATATACTGTAACTACATGTTATAATATACTGTAACTACATGGTAACATGTTATAATATACTGTAACTACATGGTAACATGTTATAATATACTGTAACTACATGGTAACATGACAACATGTTATAATATACTGTAACTACATGGTAACATGTTATAATATACTGTAACTACATGGTAACATGTTATAATATACTGTAACTACATGTTATAATATACTGTAACTACATGTTATAATATACTGTAACTACATGGTAACACGTTATAATATACTGTAACTACATGGTAACATAACATGTTATAATATACTGTAACTACATGGTAACATGTTATAATATACTGTAACTACATGGTAACATGTTATAATATACTGTAACTACATGGTAACATGTTATAATATACTGTAACTACATGGTAACATGTTATAATATACTGTAACTACATGGTAACATGTTACATATACTGTAACTACATGGTAACATGTTATAATATACTGTAACTACATGGTAACACGTTATAATATACTGTAACTACATGGTAACATGTTATAATATACTGTAACTACATGGTAACATGACAACATGTTATAATATACTGTAACTACAGGGTAACATGTTATAATATACTGTAACTACATAGTAACATGTTATAATATACCGTAACTACATGGTCACACGTTATAATATACTGTAACTACATGGTAACATGTTTTAATATACTGTAACTACATGGTAACATGACAACATGTTATAATATACTGTAACTACATGGTAACATGACAACATGTTATAATATACTGTAACTACATGGTAACATGACAACACGTTATAATATACTGTAACTACATGACAACAAGTTATAATATACTGTACCTACATGGTAACATGACAAAACATTATAATATACTGTAACTACATGGTAACATGTTATAATATACTGTAACTACATGGTAACATGACAACATGTTATAATATACTGTAACTACATGGTAACATGACAACATGTTATAATATACTGTAACTACATGACAACACGTTATAATATACTGTAACTACATGGTAACATGTTATAATATACTGTAACTACTACGTTATAATATACTGTAAACATGGTAACATGTTATAATATACTGTAACTACATGGTAACATGTTATAATACTGTAACTACATGGTAACATGTTATAATATACTGTAACTACATGGTAACTACATGACAACATGTTATAATATACTGTAACTACATGGTAACATGACATGTTATAATATACTGTAACTACATGGTAACATGACAACATGTTATAATATACTGTAACTACATGGTAACATGTTATAATATACTGTAACTACATGGTAACATGTTATAATATACTGTAACTACATGTAACATGACAACATGTTATAATATAATAACTACATGGTAACACGTTATAATATACTGTAACTACATGACAACATGTATAATATACTGTAACTACATGGTAACATGTTATAATATACTGTAACTACATGGCAACATGTTATAATATACTGTAACTACATGGTAACATGTTATAATATACTGTAACTACATGGTAACATGACAACATGTTATAATATACTGTAACTACATGGTAACATGACAACATGTTATAATATACTGTAACTACATGGTAACATGTTATAATATACTGTAACTACATGGTAACATGACAACATGTTATAATATACTGTAACTACATGGTAACATGTTATAATATACTGTAACTACATGGTAACATGTTATAATATACTGTAACTACATGGTAACATGTTATAATATTCTGTAACTACATGGTAACATGTTATAATATACTGTAACTACATGGTAACATGTTATAATATACTGTAACTACATGGTAACATGTTATAATATACTGTAACTACATGGTAACATGACAACATGTTATAATATACTGTAACTACATGGTAACATGACAACATGTTATAATATACTGTAACTACATGGTAACATGTTATAATATACTGTAACTACATGGTAACATGTTATAATATTCTGTAACTACATGGCAACACGTTATAATATACTGTAACTACATGGTAACATGTCAACATATTATAATATACTGTAACTACATGGTAACACATGTTATAATATACTGTAACTACATGACAACATGTTATAATATACTGTAACTACATGGTAACATGTTATAATATACTGTAACTACATGGTAACACATTATGTATACTGTAACTACATGGTAACATGTTTTAATATACTGTAACTACATGGTGACATGACAACATGTTATAATATACTGTAACTACAGGGTAACATGTTATAATATACTGCAACTACATAGTAACATGTTATAATATACCGTAACTACATGGTCACACGTTATAATATACTGTAACTACATGGTAACATGTTATAATATACTGTAACTACATGGTAACATGTTTTAATATACTGTAACTACATGGTAACATGACAACACGTTATAATATACTGTAACTACATGACAACAAGTTATAATATACTGTAACTACATGGTAACATGACAAAACATTATAATATACTGTAACTACATGGTAACATGTTATAATATACTGTAACTACATGGTAACATGTTATAATATACTGTAACTACATGGTAACATGACAACATGTTATAATATACTGTAACTACATGGTAACATGTTATAATATACTGTAACTACATGGTAACACGTTATAATATACTGTAACTACATGGTAACATGTTATAATATACTGTAACTACATGGTAACATTATAATATACTGTAACTACATGTAAATGTTATAATATACTGTAACTACATGGTAACATGTTATAATATACTGTAACTACATGGTAACATGTTATAATATACTGTAACTACATGGTAACATGTTATAATATACTGTAACTACATGGTAACATGTTATAATATACTGTAACTACATGGTAACATGTTATAATATATCTGATAACTACATGGTAACATGTTATAATATACTGTAACTACATGGTAACATGTTATAATATACTGTAACTACATGGTAACATGTTATAATATACTGTAACTACATGGTAACATGTTATAATATACTGTAACTACATGGTAACATGTTATAATATACTGTAACTACATGGTAACATGTTATAATATACTGTAACTACATGGTAACATGTTATAATATACTGTAACTACATGGTAACATGTTATAATATACTGTAACTACATGGTAACATGTTATAATATACTGTAACATACGTTATAATATACTGTAACTACATGGTAACATGTTATAATATACTGTAACATGTTATAATATACTGTAACTACATGGTAACATGTTATAATATACTGTAACTACATGGTAACATGACAACATGTTATAATATACTGTAACTACATGGTAACATGTTATAATATACTGTAACTACATGGTAACACAACATGTTATAATATACTGTAACTACATGGTAACGTTATAATATACTGTAACTACATGGTAACATGTTATAATATACTGTAACTACATGGTAACATGTTATAATATACTGTAACTACATGGTAACATGATGTGTTATAATATACTGTAACTACATGGTAACATGTTATAATATACTGTAACTACATGGTAACATGTTATAATATACTGTAACTACATGGTAACTACATGGTAACATGTTATAATATACTGTAACTACATGTAACTACATGTAACATGTTATAATATACTGTAACTACATGGTAACATGTTATAATATACTGTAACTACATGGTAACATGTTATAATATACTGTAACTACATGGTAACACGTTATAATATACTGTAACTACATGGTAACATGTTATAATATACTGTAACTACATGGTAACATGTTATAATATACTGTAACTACATGGTAACATGTTATAATATACTGTAACTACATGGTAACATATACTGTAACTACATAGTAACATGTTATAATATACTGTAACTACATGGTAACATGTTATAATATACTGTAACTACATGGTAACATGTTATAATATACTGTAACTACATGGTAACATGACAACATGTTATAATATACTGTAACTACATGGTAACATGTTATAATATACTGTAACTACATGGTAACATGTTATAATATACTGTAACTACATGGTAACATGTTATAATATACTGTAACTACATGGTAACATGTTATAATATACTGTAACTACATGGTAACATGACAACATGTTATAATATACTGTAACTACATGGTAACATGTTACAATATACTGTAACAACATGGTAACTAGTTATAATATATAATACATGTTATAATATACTGTAACTACATGGTAACATGTTATAATATACTGTAACTACATGGTAACATGTTATAATATACTGTAACTACATGGTAACATGTTATAATATACTGTAACTACATGGTGACAACATGTTATAATATACTGTAACTACATGGTAACATGTTATAATATACTGTAACTACATGGTAACATGACAACATGTTATATATATATACTGTAACTACATGACAACATGTTATAATATACTGTAACTACATGGTAACATGTTATAATATACTGTACTAATACATACTGTAACTACATGGTAACATGTTATAATATACTGTAACTACATGGTAACATGGTAACATGTTATAATATACTGTAAACATGGTGTTATAATATACTGTAACTACATGGTAACATGTTATAATATATGTTATATGGTAACATGTTATATACTGTAACTACATGGTAACATACTGTAACATGTTATAATATACTGTAACTACATGGTAACATGTTATAATATACTGTAACTACATGGTAACATGTTATAATATACTGTAACTACATGGTAACATGTTATAATATACTGTAACTACATGGTAACATGTTATAATATACTGTAACTACATGGTAACATGTTATAATATACTGTAACTACATGGTAACATGTTATAATATACTGTAACTACATGGTAACATGTTATAATATACTGTAACTACATGGTAACATGTTATAATATACTGTAACTACATGGTAACATGTTATAATATACTGTAACTACATGGTAACATGTTATAATATACTGTAACTACATGGTAACATGTTATAATATACTGTAACTACATGGTAACATGACAACATGTTATAATATACTGTAACTACATGGTAACATGTTATAATATACTGTAACTACATGGTTATAACATGTAACTACATGTTATAATATACTGTAACTACATGGTAACAACTACATGGTAACATGTTATAATATACTGTAACTACATGGTAACATGTTATAATATACTGTAACTACATGGTAATATGTTATAATATACTGTAAACATGGTAACATGTTATAATATACTGTAACTACATGGTAACATGTTATAATATACTGTAACTACATGGTAACATGTTATAATATACTGTAACTACATGGTAACATGTTATAATATACTGTAACTACATGGTAACATGTTATAATATACTGTAACTACATGTAACATGTAACATGTTATAATATACTGTAACTACATGGTAACATGTTATAATATTATAATATACTGTAACTACATGTAACATGTTATAATATACTGTAACTACATGGTAACATGTTATAATATACTGTAACTACATGGTAACATGTTATAATATACTGTAACTACATGTTATAATATACTGTAACTACATGGTAACACATACTGTAACTACATGGTAACATGTTATAATATACTGTAACTACATGGTAACATGTTATAATATACTGTAACTACATGGTAACATGTTATAATATACTGTAACTACATGGTAACACGTTATAATATACTGTAACTACATGGTAACATGTTATAATATACTGTAACTACATGGTAACATGTTATAATATACTGTAACTACATGGTAACATGTTATAATATACTGTAACTACATGGTAACATGACAACATGTTATAATATACTGTAACTACATGGTAACATGACAACATGTTATAATATACTGTAACTACATGGTAACATGTTATAATATACTGTAACTACATGGTAACATGTTATAATATACTGTAACTACATGGTAACATGACAACATGTTATAATATACTGTAACTACATGGTAACATGTTATAATATACTGTAACTACATGGTAACATGTTATAATATACTGTAACTACATGGTAACATGTTATAATATACTGTAACTACATGGTAACATGTTATAATATACTGTAACTACATGGTAACATGTTATAATATACTGTAACTACATGGTAACATGACAACATGTTATAATATACTGTAACTACATGGTAACATGACAACATGTTATAATATACTGTAACTACATGGTAACACGTTATAATATACTGTAACTACATGGTAACATGACAACATGTTATAATATACTGTAACTACATGGTAATGACAACATGTTATATATACTGTAACTACATGGTAACATGTTATAATATGTAACATGGTAACATGTTATAATATACTGTAACTACATGGTAATGTTATAATATACTGTAACTACATGGTAACATGTTATAATATACTGTAACTACATGTAACATGTTATAATATACTGTAACTACATGGTAACATGACAACATGTTATAATATACTGTAACTACATGGTAACATGACAACATGTTATAATATACTGTAACTACATGACAAACATGTTATAATATACTGTAACTACATGGTAACATGTTATAATATACTGTAACTACATGTAACATGTTATAATATACTGTAACTACATGGTAACATGTTATAATATACTGTAACTACATGGTAACATGTTATAATATACTGTAACTACATGGTAACATGTTATAATATACTGTAACTACATGGTAACACGTTATAATATACTGTAACTACATGGTAACATGTTATAATATACTGTAACTACATGGTACTGTAACTACATGGTAACATGTTATAATATACTGTAACTACATGGTAACATGTTATAATATACTGTAACTACATGGTAACATGTTATAACATACTGTAACTACATGGTAGCATGTTATAATATACTGTAACTACATGGTAACATGACAACATGTTATAATATACTGTAACTACATGGTAACATGTTACAATATACTGTAACAACATGGTAACTAGTTATAATATACTGTAACTACATGGTAACATGTTATAATATACTGTAACTACATGGTAACATGTTATAATATACTGTAACTACATGGTAACATGTTATAATATACTGTAACTACATGGTAACATATATACTGTAACTACATGGTAATAACATGTTATAATATACTGTAACTACATGGTAACATGTTATAATATACTGTAACTACATGGTAACATGTTATAATATACTGTAACTACATGGTAACATGACAACATGTTATAATATACTGTAACTACATGGTAACATGTTATAATATACTGTAACTACATGGTAAACATGTTATAATATACTGTAACTACATGGTAACATGTTATAATATACTGTAACTAACTAACATGACAACATGTTATAATATACTGTAACACGTTATAATATACTAAACATGGTAACATGTTATAATATACTGTAACTACATGGTAACATGTTATAATATACTGTAACTACATGGTAACATGTTATAATATACTGTAACTACATGGTAACACGTTATAATATACTGTAACTACATGGTAACATGTTATAATATACTGTAACTACATAACATGTTATAATATACTGTAACTACATGGTAACATGTTATAATACTGTAACTACATGGTTATAATATACTGTAATATACTGTATACTGTAACTACATGTAACATGTTATAATATACTGTAACTACATGGTAACAACAACATGTTATAATATACTGTAACTACATGGTAACATGTTATAATATACTGTAACTACATGGTAACATGTTATAATATACTGTAACTACATGGTAACATGTAACATGTTATAATATACTGTAACTACATGGTAACATGTTATAATATACTGTAACTACATGGTAACATGTTATAATATACTGTAACTACATGGTAACATGTTATAATATACTGTAACTACATGTTATAATATACTGTAACTACATGGTAACACGTTATAATATACTGTAACTACATGGTAACATGTTATAATATACTGTAACTACATAGTAACATGTTATAATATACTGTAACTACATGGTAACACGTTATAGTATACTGTAACTACATGGTAACATGTTATAATATACTGTAACTACATAGTAACATGTTATAATATACTGTAACTACATGGTAACACGTTATAATATACTGTAACTACATGGTAACATGTTATAATATTCTGTAACTACATGGTAACATGACAACATGTTATAATATACTGTAACTACATGGTAACATGACAACATGTTATAATATACTGTAACTACATGGTAACACATTATAATATACTGTAACTACATGGTAACATGACAACATGTTATAATATACTGTAACTACATGGTAACATGTTATAATATACTGTAACTACATGGTAACATGTTATAATATACTGTACATGGTAACATGGTAACATATAATATACTGTAACTACATGGTAACATGTTATAATATACTGTAACTACATGTAACATGTTATAATATACTGTAACTACATGGTAACATGTTATAATATACTGTAACTACATGGTAACATGACAACATGTTATAATATACTGTAACTACATGGTAACATGTTATAATATACTGTAACTACATGGTGACAACATGTTATAATATACTGTAAACATGGTAACATGTTATAATATACTGTAACTACATGGTAACATGTTTATATATAATACTGTAACTACATAACATGACTGTAAACATGTTATAATATACTGTAACTACATGGTAACATGTTATAATATACTGTAACTACATGGTAACATGACAACATGTTATAATATACTGTAACTACATGGTAACATGTTATAATATACTGTAACTACATGGTAACATGTTATAATATACTGTAACTACATGGTAACATGTTATAATATACTGTAACTACATGGTAACATGTTATAATATACTGTAACTACATGGTAACACGTTATAATATACTGTAACTACATGGTAACATGTTATAATATACTGTAACTACATGGTAACATGTTATAATATTCTGTAACTACATGGTAACACGTTATAATATACTGTAACTACATGGTAACATGTTATAATATACTGTAACTACATGGTAACATGACAACATGTTATAATATACTGTAACTACATGGTAACACGTTATAATATACTGTAACTACATGGTAACATGACAACATGTTATAATATACTGTAACTACATGGTAACACGTTATAATATACTGTAACTACATGGTAACATGACAACATGGTATAATATACTGTAACTACATGGTAACAAGTTATAATATACTGTAACTACATGGTAACATGTTATAATATACTGTAACTACATGGTAACATGTTATAATATACTGTAACTACATAGTAACATGTTATAATATACTGTAACTACATGGTAACATGTTATAATATACTGTAACTACATGGTAACATGTTATAATATACTGTAACTACATGGTAACATGTTATAATATACTGTAACTACATGGTAACACGTTATAATATACTGTAACTACATGGTAACATGTTATAATATACTGTAACTACATGGTAACACGTTATAATATACTGTAACTACATAGTAACACGTTATAATATACTGTAACTACATGACAACACGTTATAATATACTGTAACTACATGTTATAATATACTGTAACTACATGGTAACATGACAACATGTTATAATATACTGTAACTACATGGTAACATGACAACATGTTATAATATACTGTAACTACATGGTAACATGTTATAATATACTGTAACTACATGGCAACATGTTATAATATACTGTAACTACATGTAACATGACAACATGTTATAATATACTGTAACTACATGGTAACATGTTATAATATACTGTAACTACATGACAACATGTTATAATATACTGTAACTACATGGTAACATGTTATAATATACTGTAACATACATGTTATAATATACTGTAACTACATGGTAACATGTTATAATATACTGTAACTACATGTAACATGACAACATGTTATAATATACTGTAACTACATGGTAACATGACAACATGTTATAATATACTGTAACTACATGGTAACATGTTATAATATACTGTAACTACATGGTAACATGACAACATGTTATAATATACTGTAACTACATGGTAACATGACAACATGTTATAATATACTGTAACTACATGGTAACACGTTATAATATACTGTAACTACATGGTAACAATATACTGTAACTACATGGTAACATGTTATAATATACTGTAACTACATGGTAACATGTTATAATATACTGTAACTACATGGTAACATGTTATAATATACTGTAACTACATGGTAACATGACAACATGTTATAATATACTGTAACTACATGGTAACATGACAACATGTTATAATATACTGTAACTACATGGTAACATGTTATAATATACTGTAACTACATGGTAACATGACATGTTATAATATACTGTAACTACATGGTAACATGTTATAATATACTGTAACTACATGGTAACATGTTATAATATACTGTAACTACATGGTAACATGTTATAATATACTGTAACTACATGGTAACATGTTATAATATACTGTAACTACATGGTAACAACATGTTATAATATACTGTAACTACATGGTAACATACTGTAACTACATGGTGTTATAATATACTGTAACTACATGGTAACATGACTGTAAACATGGTAACATGTTATAATATACTGTAACTACATGGGTTATAATATACTGTAACTACATGGTAACATGTTATAATATACTGTAACTACATGGTAACATGACAACATGTTATAATATACTGTAACTACATGGTAACATGTTATAATATACTGTAACTACATGGTAACATGTTATAATTATACATGGTAACATGTTATAATATACTGTAACTACATGGTAACATGTTATAATATACTGTAACTACATGGTAAACGTTATAATATACTGTAATACATACTGTAACTACATGTAACTACATGGTAACATGTTATAATATATGTAACTGTAACACGTTATAATATACTGTAACTACATGGTAACATGTTATAATATACTGTAACTACATGGTAACATGACAACATGTTATAATATACTGTAACTACATGGTAACATGTTATAATATACTGTAACTACATGGTAACATGACAACATGTTATAATATACTGTAACTACATGGTAACATGTTATAATATACTGTAACTACATGGTAACATGACAACATGTTATAATATACTGTAACTACATGGTAACACGTTATAATATACTGTAACTACATGCAACATGTTATAATATACTGTAACTACATGGTAACATGTTATAATATACTGTAACTACATGGTAACATGTTATAATATACTGTAACTACATGGTAACATGTTATAATATACTGTAACTACATGGTAAACATTATAATATACTGTAACTACATGGTAACATGTTATAATATACTGTAACTACATGGTAACACGTTATAATATACTGTAACTACATGGTAACATGTTATAATATACTGTAACTACATGGTAACATGTTATAATATTCTGTAACTACATGGTAACATGTTATAATATACTGTAACTACATGGTAACATGTTATAATATACTATAACTACATGACAACACGTTATAATATACTGTAACTACATGGTAACATGACAAAATGTTATAATATACTGTAACTACATGGTAACATGACAACATGTTATAATATACTGTAACTACATGGTAACATGTTATAATATACTGTAACTACATGGCAACATGTTACAATATACTGTAACTACATCGTAACATGACAACATGTTATAATATACTATAACTACATGGTAACACGTTATAATATACTGTAACTACATGACAACATGTTATAATATACTATAACTACATGGTAACACATTATAATATACTGTAACTACATGGCAACATGTTACAATATACTGTAACTACATGGTAACATGTTATAATATACTGTAACTACATAGTAACATGTCAACATGTTATAATATACTGTAACTACATGGTAACATGACAACATGTTATAATATACTGTAACTGCATGGTAACATGTTATAATATTCTGTAACTACATGGTAACATGACAACATGTTATAATATACTGTAACTACATGGTAACATGACAACATGTTATAATATACTGTAACTACATGGTACCACGTTATAATATACTGTAACTGCATGGTAACATGTTATAATATTCTGTAACTACATGGTAACGTGTTATAATATACTGTAACTACATGGTAACATGTTATAATATACTGTAACTACATGGTAACATGTTATAATATACTGTAACTACATGGTAACATGACAACATGTTATAATATACTGTAACTACATGGTAACATGACAACATGTTATAATATACTGTAACTACATGACAACACGTTATAATATACTGAAACTACATGGTAACACGTTATAATATACTGTAACTACATGGTAACACGTTTTAATATACTGTAACTACATGGTAACATGTTATAATATACTGTAACTACATGGTAACATGTTATAATATACTGTAACTACATAGTAACATGTTATAATATACTGTAACTACATGGTAACATGTTATAATATACTGTAACTACATGGTAACACATTATAATATACTGTAACTACATGCTAACATGTTATAATATACTGTAACTACATGGTAACATGTTATAATATACTGTAACTACATGGTAACATGTTATAATATACTGTAACTACATGGTAACACGTTATAATATACTGTAACTACATGGTAACACATTATAATATACTGTAACTACATGGTAACAAGTTATAATGTACTGTAACTACATGGTAACACGTTATAATATACTGTAACTACATGGTAACATGTTATAATATACTGTAACTACATGGTAACATGTTATAATATACTGTAACTACATGGTAACATGTTATAATATACTGTAACTACATGGTAACATGTTATAATATACTATAACTACATGACAACATGTTATAATATACTGTAACTACATGGTAACATGACAACATGTTATAATATACTGTAACTACATGGTAACATGACAACACGTTATAATATACTGTAACTACATGGTAACATGACAAAATGTTATAATATACTGTAACTACATGGTAACATGACAACATGTTATAATATACTGTAACTACATGGTAACATGTTATAATATACTGTAACTACATCGTAACATGACAACATGTTATAATATACTATAACTACATGGTAACACATTATAATATACTGTAACTACATGGCAACATGTTACAATATACTGTAACTACATGGTAACATGTTATAATATACTGTAACTACATAGTAACATGTCAACATGTTATAATATACTGTAACTACATGGTAACATGACAACATGTTATAATATACTGTAACTGCATGGTAACATGTTATAATATTCTGTAACTACATGGTAACATGACAACATGTTATAATATACTGTAACTACATGGTAACATGACAACATGTTATAATATACTGTAACTACATGGTACCACGTTATAATATACTGTAACTGCATGGTAACATGTTATAATATTCTGTAACTACATGGTAACGTGTTATAATATACTGTAACTACATGGTAACATGTTATAATATACTGTAACTACATGGCAACATGTTACAATATACTGTAACTACATGGTAACATGACAACATGTTATAATATACTGTAACTACATGGTAACATGACAACATGTTATAATATACTGTAACTACAAGGTAACACTTTATAATATACTATAACTACATGGTAGCATGTTATAATACACTGTAACTACATGGTAACACATTATAGTATACTGTAACTACATGACAACATGTTATAATATACTGTAACTACATAGTAACACATTATAGTATACTGTAACTACATGACAACATGTTATAATATACTATAACTACATGGTAACATGTTATAATACACTGTAACTACATGGTAACACATTATAGTATACTGTAACTACATGACAACATGTTATAATATACTGTAACTACATGGTAACATGTTATAATACACTGTTATATGTTATAATACTGTAACTACATGGTAACATGTTATAATATACTGTAACTACATGGTAACATGTTATAATATACTGTAACTACATGGTAACATGTTATAATATACTGTAACTACATGGTAACATGTTATAATATACTGTAACTACATGGTAACATGACAACATGTTATAATATACTGTAACTACATGGTAACATGTTATAATATACTGTAACTACATGGTAACATACAACATGTTATAATATACTGTAACTACATGACAACACGTTATATACTGTAATACTGTAACTACATGGTAACATGTTATAATATACTGTAACTACATGGTAACACATTATAATATACTGTAACTACACGTTATAATATACTGTAACTACATGGTAACATGACAACACGTTATAATATACTGTAACTACATGGTAACACGTTATAATATACTGTAACTACATGGTAACATGACAACACGTTATAATATACTGTAACTACATGGTAACACGTTTTAATATACTGTAACTACATGGTAACATGTTATAATATACTGTAACTACATAGTAACATGTTATAATATACTGTAACTACATGGTAACACGTTATAGTATACTGTAACTACATGGTAACATGTTATAATATACTGTAACTACATGGTAACATGTTATAATATACTGTAACTACATGGTAACACGTTATAATATACTGTAACTACATGGTAACATGTTATAATATACTGTAACTACATGGTAACACGTTATAATATACTGTAACTACATGGTAACATGTTAACATGTTATGTAATACATGTAACTATAATATGGTACATGGTAACATGTTATAATATACTGTAACTACATGGTAACATGTTATAATATACTGTAACTACATGGTAACATGACAACATGTTATAATATACTGTAACTACATGGTAACATGTTATAATATACTGTAACTACATGGTAACATGACAACATGTTATAATATACTGTAACTACATGGTAACATGTTATAATATACTGTAACATGTAAATGTTATAATATACTGTAAACATGTAACATGTTATAATATACTGTAACTACATGGTAACATGTTATAATATACTGTAACTACATGGTAACACGTTATAATATACTGTAACTACATGGTAACATGTTATAATATACTGTAACTACATGTAACATGTTATAATATACTGTAACTACATGGTAAACATGGTAACATGTTATAATATACTGTAACTACATGGTAACATGACAACATGTTATAATATACTGTAACTACATGGTAACATGTTATAATATACTGTAACTACATGGTAACATGACAACATGTTATAATATACTGTAACTACATGGTACAACATGTAACTACATGTAACATGTTATAATATACTGTAACTACATGGTAACATGTTATAATATACTGTAACTACATGGTAACATGTTATAATATACTGTAACTACATGGTAACACGTTATAATATACTGTAACTACATGGTAAACATGTTATAATATACTGTAACTACATGGTAACATGTTATAATATACTGTAACTACATGGTAAACATGTTATAATATACTGTAACTACATGGTAACATGTTATAATATACTGTAACTACATGGTAACATGTTATAATATACTGTAACTACATGGTAACATGTTATAATATACTGTAACTACATGTAACATGTTATAATATACTGTAACTACAACATGTTATAATATACTGTAACTACATGTAACATGACAACATGTTATAATATACTGTAACTACATGGTAACATGACAACATGTTATAATATACTGTAACTACATGGTAACATGTTATAATATACTGTAACTACATGGCAACATGTTATAATATACTGTAACTACATGGTAACATGTTATAATATACTGTAACTACATGGTAACACGTTATAATATACTGTAACTACATGACAACATGTTATAATATACTGTAACTACATGGTAACATGTTATAATATACTGTAACTAACATGTTATAATATACTGTAACTACATGGTAACATGTTATAATATACTGTAACTACATGGTAAAATGACAACATGTTATAATATACTGTAACTACATGGTAACATGACAACATGTTATAATATACTGTAACTACATGGTAACATGTTATAATATACTGTAACTACATGGTAACATGACAACATGTTATAATATACTGTAACTACATGGTAACATGACAACATGTTATAATATACTGTAACTACATGGTAACATGTTATAATATACTGTAACTACATGGTAACATGTTATAATATTCTGTAACTACATGGCAACACGTTATAATATACTGTAACTACATGGTAACACATTATAATATACTGTAACTACATGGTAACACGTTATAATATACTGTAACTACATGGTAACATGACAACACGTTATAATATACTGTAACTACATGGTAACATGTTATAATATACTGTAACTACATGGTAACACATTATAATATGCTGTAACTACATGGTAACACTGTAACTACATGGTAACATGTTATAATATACTGTAACTACATGGTAACATGTTATAATATACTGTAACTACATGGTAACATGTTATAATATACTGTAACTACATGGTAATATTATAATATACTGTAACTACATGGTAACATGTTATAATATACTGTAACTACATGACAACAAGTTATAATATACTGTAACTACATGGTAACATGACAAAACATTATAATATACTGTAACTACATGGTAACATGTTATAATATACTGTAACTACATGGTAACATGTTATAATATACTGTAACTACATGGTAACATGTTATAATCTATTGTAACTACATGGTAACACGTTATACTATACTGTAACTACATGGTAACATGACAACATGTTATAATATACTGCAACTACATGGTAACATGTTATAATATGCTGTAACTACATGGTAACATGTTATAATATTCTGTAACTACATGTTATAATATACTGTAACTACATGGTAACATGTTATAATATACTGTAACTACATGGTAACACATGTTATAATATACTGTAACTACATGGTAACACTGTAACTACATGGTAACACTTATAATATACTGTAACTACATGGTAACATGTTATAATATACTGTAACTACATGGTAACATGTTATAATATACTGTAACTACATGGTAACATGACAACATGTTATAATATACTGTAACTACATGGTAACATGTTATAATATACTGTAACTACATGGTAACATGACAACATGTTATAATATACTGTAACTACATGGTAACATGTTATAATATACTGTATACTGTAACATGACAACATGTTATAATATACTGTAAACATGTAACATGTTATAATATACTGTAACTACATAACATGTTATAATATACTGTAACTACATGGTAACATGTTATAATATACTGTAACTACATGGTAACATGTTATAATATACTGTAACTACATGGTAACACGTTATAATATACTGTAACTACATGTAACATGTTATAATATACTGTAACTACATGGTAACATGTTATAATATACTGTAACTACATGGTAACACGTTATACTGTAACTACATGGTAACATGTTATAATATACTGTAACTACATGGTAACATGTTATAATATACTGTAACTACATGGTAACATGTTATAATATACTGTACTACATGTTATAATATACTGTAACTACATGACAACATGTTATAATATACTGTAACTACATGGTAACATGACATGTTATAATATACTGTAACTACATGGTAACATGACAACATGTTATAATATACTGTAACTACATGGTAACATGTTATAATATACTGTAACTACACAACATGTTACAATATACTGTAACTACATGGTAACATGACAACATGTTATAATATACTGTAACTACATGGTAACATGTTATAATATACTGTAACTACATGTGTTATAATATACTATAAACATGGTAACACATTATAATATACTGTAACTACATGGTAACATGTTATAATATACTGTAACTACATGGCAACATGTTACAATATACTGTAACTACATCGTAACATGACAACATGTTATGATATACTATAACTACATGGTAACACGTTATAATATACTGTAACTACATGACAACATGTTATAATATACTGTAACTACATGGTAACATGACAACATGTTATAATATACTGTAACTACATGGTAACATGACAACATGTTATAATATACTTTAACTACATGGTAACACGTTATAATATACTGTAACTACATGGTAACATGTTATAATATACTGTAACTACATGGTAACATGTTATAATATACTGTAACTACATGGTAACATGTTATAATATACTGTAACTACATGGCAACATGTTACAATATACTGTAACTACATGGTAACATGACAACATGTTATAATATACTGTAACTACATGGTAACATGACAACATGTTATAATATACTGTAACTACATGACAACACGTTATAATATACTGTAACTACATGGTAACATGTTTAATATACTGTAACTACATGGTAACACGTTATAATATACTACAACTACATGGTAACATGACAACATGTTATAATATACTGTAACTACATGGTAACACGTTATAATATACTGTAACTACATGGTAACATGTTATAATATACTGTAACTACATGGCAACACGTGTTATAATATACTGTAACTACATGGTAACACATTATAATATACTGTAACTACATGGTAACATGTTATAATATACTACATGGTAACATGTTATAACATACTGTAACATGGTAACATGTTATAATATACTGTAACTACATGGTAACATGTTATAATATACTGTATAATATACTGTAACTACATGGTAACATGTTATAATACTGTAACTACATGGTAACATGTTATAATATACTGTAACTACATGGTAACATGTTATAATATACTGTAACTACATGGTAACATGTTATAATATACTGTAACTAAACACTGTAACTACATGGTAACATGTTATAATATACTGTAACTACATGGTAACATGTTATAATATACTGTAACTACATGACAACACGTTATAATATACTGTAACTACATGGTAACATGTTATAATATACTGTAACTACATGGTAACATGACAACATGTTATAATATACTGTAACTACATGGTATCATGTTTAATATACTGTAACTACATGGTAACACGTTATAATATACTGTTACTACATGGTAACATGACAACATGTTATAATATACTGTAACTACATGGTAACATGTTATAATATACTGTAACTACATGGTTATAATATACTATAACTACATGGTAACACATTATAATATACTGTAACTACATGGCAACATGTTACAATATACTGTAACTACATGGTAACATGTTATAATATACTGTAACTACATAGTAACATGTTATAATATACTGTAACTACATGGTAACACGTTATAATATACTGTAACTGCATGGTAACATGTTATAATATTCTGTAACTACATGGTAACATGACAACATGTTATAATATACTGTAACTACATGGTAACATGACAACATGTTATAATATACTGTAACTACATGGTAACACATTATAATATACTGTAACTACATGGTAACACGTTATAATATACTGTAACTACATGGTAACATGACAACACGTTATAATATACTGTAACTACATGTTAACACGTTATAATATACTGTAACTACATGGTAACACATTATAATATGCTGTAACTACATGACAACATGTTATAATATACTGTAACTACATGGTAACATGACAACATGTTATAATATACTGTAACTACATGTAACTACATGGTAACATGTTATAATATACTGTAACTACATGGTAACATGTTATAATATGATACTGTTATAATATACATGTTATAATATACATAACTACATGTAACATGTTATAATATACTGTAACTACATGGTAACATGTTATAATATACTATAACTACATGGTAACATGTTATAATATACTGTAACTACATGGTAACACATTATGTATACTATAACTACATGGTAGCATGTTATAATACACTGTAACTACATGGTAACATGTTATAATATACTGTAACTACATGGTAACATGACAACACATTATAATATACTGTAACTACATGACAACACGTTATAATATACTGTAACTACATGGTAACATGTTATAATATACTGTAACTACATGGTAACATGTTATAATATACTGTAACTACATGGTAACATGTTATAATATACTGTAACTACATGGTAACATGACAACATGTTATAATATACTGTAACTACATGGTAACATGTTATAATATACTGTAACTACATGGTAACATGACAACATGTTATAATATACTGTAACTACATGGTAACACGTTATAATATACTGTAACTACATGGTAACATGACAACATGTTATAATATACTGTAACTACATGGTAACACGTTATAATATACTGTAACTACATGGTAACATGTTATAATATACTGTAACTACATGGTAACATGTTATAATATACTGTAACTACATGGTAACATGTTATAATATACTGTAACTACATGGTAACATGACAACATGTTATAATATACTGTAACTACATGGTAACACGTTATAGTATACTGTAACTACATGGTAACATGTTATAATATACTGTAACTACATGGTAACATGTTATAATATACTGTAACTACATGGTAACATGTTATAATATACTGTAACTACATGGTAACATGTTATAATATACTGTAACTACATGGTAACATGTTATAATATACTGTAACTACATGGTAACATGTTATAATATACTGTAACTACATGGTAACATGTTATAATATACTGTAACTACATGGTAACATGTTATAATATACTGTAACTACATGGTAACATGACAACATGTTATAATATACTGTAACTACATGGTAACATGTTATAATATACTGTAACTACATGGCAACATGTTACAATATACTGTAACTACATCGTAACATGACAACATGTTATAATATACTATAACTACATGGTAACACGTTATAATATACTGTAACTACATGGCAACATGTTATAATATACTATAACTACATGGTAACACATTATAATATACTGTAACTACATGGTAACATGACAACACGTTATAATATACTGTAACTACATGGTAACATGTTATAATATACTGTAACTACATGGTAACATGACAACATGTTATAATATACTGTAACTACATGGTAACATGACAACATGTTATAATATACTGTAACTACATGGTAACACGTTATAATATACTGTAACTACATGGTAACATGACAACATGTTATAATATACTGTAACTACATGGTAACATGACAACATGTTATAATATACTGTAACTACATGGTAACATGTTATAATATACTGTAACTACATGGTAACACGTTATAATATACTGTAACTACATGGTAACATGTTATAATATACTGTAAACATGTTATAATATACTGTAACTACATGGCAACATGTTATAATATACTGTAACTACATGGTAACATGACAACATGTTATAATATACTGTAACTACATGGTAACATGACAACATGTTATAATATACTGTAACTACATGACAACACGTTATAATATACTGTAACTACATGGTAACATGACAAAACATTATAATATACTGTAACTACATGGTAACATGTTATAATATACTGTAACTACATGGTAACATGACAACATGTTATAATATACTGTAACTACATGGTAACACATAATATACTGTAACTACATGGTAACATGTTATAATATACTGTAACTACATGGCAACATGTTATAATATACTGTAACTACATGGTAAACATTATAATATACTGTAACTACAACAACATGTTATAATATACTGTAACTACACTAACATGTTATAATATACTGTAACTACATGGCAACACGTTATAATATACTGTAACTACATGGTAACATGTCAACATATTATAATATACTGTAACTACATGGTAACACGTTATAATATACTGTAACTACATGGTAACACGTTTTAATATACTGTAACTACATGGTAACATGTTATAATATACTGTAACTACATAGTAACATGTTATAATATACTGTAACTACATGGTAACACGTTATAGTATACTGTAACTACATGGTAACATGTTATAATATACTGTAACTACATAGTAACATGTTATAATATACTGTAACTACATGGTAACACGTTATAATATACTGTAACTACATGACAACACGTTATAATATACTGTAACTACATGGTAACATGTTTTAATATACTGTAACTACATGGTAACATGACAACATGTTATAATATACTGTAACTACAGGGTAACATGTTATAATATACTGCAACTACATAGTAACATGTTATAATATACCGTAACTACATGGTCACACGTTATAATATACTGTAACTACATGGTAACATGTTATAATATACTGTAACTACATGACAACATGTTATAATATACTATAACTACATGGTAACACATTATAATATACTGTAACTACTGGTAAACATGTTATAATATACTATAACTACATGGTAGCATGTTATAATATAATGTAACTACATAGTAACATGTCAACATGTTATAATATACTGTAACTACATGGTAACATGACAACATGTTATAATATACTGTAACTGCATGGTAACATGTTATAATATTCTGTAACTACATGGTAACATGACAACATGTTATAATATACTGTAACTACATGGTAACATGACAACATGTTATAATATACTGTAACTACATGGTACCACGTTATAATATACTGTAACTGCATGGTAACATGTTATAATATTCTGTAACTACATGGTAACGTGTTATAATATACTGTAACTACATGGTAACATGTTATAATATACTGTAACTACATGGCAACATGTTACAATATACTGTAACTACATGGTAACATGACAACATGTTATAATATACTGTAACTACATGGTAACATGACAACATGTTATAATATACTGTAACTACAAGGTAACACTTTATAATATACTATAACTACATGGTAGCATGTTATAATACACTGTAACTACATGGTAACACATTATAGTATACTGTAACTACATGACAACATGTTATAATATACTGTAACTACATAGTAACACATTATAGTATACTGTAACTACATGACAACATGTTATAATATACTATAACTACATGGTAACATGTTATAATACACTGTAACTACATGGTAACACATTATAGTATACTGTAACTACATGCCAACATGTTATAATATACTGTAACTACATGGTAACACGTTATAATATACTGTAACTACATGGTAACATGTTATAATGTACTGTAACTACATGACAACACGTTATAATATACTGTAACTACATGGTAACATGTTATAATATACTGTAACTGTAATGTTATAATATACTGTAACTACATGGTAACATGTTATAATATACTGTAACTACATGGTAACATGACAACATGTTATAATATACTGTAACTACATGGTATCATGTTAATATATACTGTAACTACATGGTAACATGTTATAATATACTGTAACTACATGACAACACGTTATAATATACTGTAACTACATGGTAACATGTTTAATATACTGTAACTACATGGTAACACGTTATAATATACTGCAACTACATGGTAACATGACAACATGTTATAATATACTTTAACTACATGGTAACACGTTATAATATACTGTAACTACATGGTAACATGACAACATGGTATAATATACTGTAACTACATGGTAACAAGTTATAATATACTGTAACTACATGGTAACATGTTATAATATACTGTAACTACATGGTAACATGTTATAATATACTGTAACTACATGGTAACACGTTATAATATACTGTAACTACATGGTAACATGTTATAATATACTGTAACTACATGGTAACATGTTATAATATACTGTAACTACATGGTAACATGTTATAATATACTGTAACTACATGGTAACACGTTATAATATACTGTAACTACATGGTAACATGTTATAATATACTGTAACTACATGGTAACATGTTATAATATACTGTAACTACATGGTAACATGTTATAATATACTGTAACTACATGGTAACATGTTATAATATAATAATACATGTTATAATATACTGTAACTACATGGTAACATGACAACATGTTATAATATACTGTAACTACATGGTAACATGACAACATGTTATAATATACTGTAACTACATGGTAACATGTTATAATATACTGTAACTACACACATGTTATAATATACTGTAACTAACTAACATGACAACATGTTATAATATACTGTAACTACATGGTAACATGTTATAATATACTGTAACTACATGACAACATGTTATAATATACTGTAACTACATGGTAAACATGTTATAATATACTGTAACTACACAACATGTTATAATATACTGTAACTACATGGTAACATGTTATAATATACTGTAACTACATAGTATGCATGTCAACATGTTATAATATACTGTAACTACATGGTAACATGACAACATGTTATAATATACTGTAACTACATGGTAACATGTTATAATATACTGTAACTACATGGTAACATGACAACATGTTATAATATACTGTAACTACATGGTAACATGACAACATGTTATAATATACTGTAACTACATGGTAACACGTTATAATATACTGTAACTACATGGTAACATGTTATAATATACTGTAACTACATGGTAACATGTTATAATATACTGTAACTACATGGTAACATGTTATAATATACTGTAACTACATGGTAACATGTTATAATATACTGTAACTACATGGTAACATGACAACATGTTATAATATACTGTAACTACATGGTAACATGACAACATGTTATAATATACTGTAACTACATGGTAACACGTTATAATATACTGTAACTACATGGTAACATGTTTAATATACTGTAACTACATGGTAACACGTTATAATATACTGCAACTACATGGTAACATGACAACATGTTATAATATACTGTAACTACATGGTAACACGTTATAATATACTGTAACTACATGGTAACATGTTATAATATACTGTAACTACATGGCAACACGTTATAATATACTGTAACCACATGGTAACACATTATAATATACTGTAACTACATGCTAACATGTTATAATATACTGTAACTACATGGTAACATGTTATAATATACTGTAACTACATGGTAACATGTTATAATATACTGTAACTACATGGTAACACGTTATAATATACTGTAACTACATGGTAACACATTATAATATACTGTAACTACATGGTAACATGTTATAATATACTGTAACTACATGGTAACATGTTATAATATACTGTAACTACATGGTAACATGTTATAATATACTGTAACTACATGGTAACATGTTATAATATTCTGTAACTACATGGTAACATGTTATAATATACTGTAACTACATGGTAACATGTTATAATATACTATAACTACATGACAACACGTTATAATATACTGTAACTACATGGTAACATGACAAAATGTTATAATATACTGTAACTACATGGTAACATGACAACATGTTATAATATACTGTAACTACATGGTAACATGTTATAATATACTGTAACTACATGGCAACATGTTACAATATACTGTAACTACATCGTAACATGACAACATGTTATGATATACTATAACTACATGGTAACACGTTATAATATACTGTAACTACATGACAACATGTTATAATATACTGTAACTACATGGTAACATGACAACATGTTATAATATACTGTAATACATGGCAACATGTTACAATATACTGTAACTACATGGTAACATGTTATAATATACTGTAACTACATGTAACATGTCAACATGTTATAATATACTGTAACTACATGGTAACATGACAACATGTTATAATATACTGTAACTGCATGGTAACATGTTATAATATACTGTAACTACATGGTAACATGACAATGTTATAATATGTTATAATATACTGTAACTACATGGTAACATGACAACATGTTATAATATACTGTAACTACATGGTACCACGTTATAATATACTGTAACTGCATGGTAACATGTTATAATATTCTGTAACTACATGGTAACGTGTTATAATATACTGTAACTACATGGTAACATGTTATAATATACTGTAACTACATGGCAACATGTTACAATATACTGTAACTACATGGTAACATGACAACATGTTATAATATACTGTAACTACATGGTAACATGACAACATGTTATAATATACTGTAACTACAAGGTAACACTTTATAATATACTATAACTACATGGTAGCATGTTATAATACACTGTAACTACATGGTAACACATTATAGTATACTGTAACTACATGACAACATGTTATAATATACTGTAACTACATGGTAACACGTTATAATATACTGTATTATATATACTGTAACTACATGACAACATGTTATAATATACTGTAACTACATGGTAACACGTTATAATATACTGTAACTACATGGTAACATGTTATAATATACTGTAACTACATGACAACACGTTATAATATACTGTAACTACATGGTAACATGTTATAATATACTGTAACTACATGGTAACACGTTATAATATACTGTAACTACATGTAACATGTTATAATATACTGTAACTACATGGTAACATGACAACATGTTATAATATACTGTAACTACATGGTAACACGTTATAATATACTGTAACTACATGGTAACATGACAACATGTTATAATATACTGTAACTACATGGTAACACGTTATAATATACTGTAACTACATGGTAACATGTTATAATATACTGTAACTACATGGTAACACGTTATAATATACTGTAACTACATGGTAACATGACAACATGTTATAATATACTGTAACTACATGGTAACACGTTATAATATACTGTAACTACATGGTAACATGTTATAATATACTGTAACTACATGGCAACACGTTATAATATACTGTAACTACATGGTAACATGTTATAATATACTGTAACTACATGGTAACATGTTATAATATACTGTAACTACATGGTTATAATATACTGTAACTACAACATGTTATAATATACTGTAACTACATGGTAACACGTTATAGTATACTGTAACTACATGGTAACATGTTATAATATACTGTAACTACATAGTAACATGTTATAATATACTGTAACTACATGGTAACACGTTATAATATACTGTAACTACATGGTAACATGTTATAATATACTGTAACTACATGGTAACATGTTATAATATACTGTAACTACATGGTAACATGTTATAATATACTGTAACTACATGGTAACATGTTATAATATACTGTAACTACATGGTAACATGACAACATGTTATAATATACTGTAACTACATGGTAACATGTTATAATATACTGTAACTACATGGTAACATGTTATAATATACTGTAACTACATGGTAACATGTTATAATATACTGTAACTACATGGTAACATGTTATAATATACTGTAAACATGGTAACACGTTATAATATACTGTAACTACATGGTAACACATTATAATATACTGTAACTACATGGTAACATGTTATAATATACTGTAACTACATGGTAACATGTTATAATATACTGTAACTACATGGTAACATGTTATAATATACTGTAACTACATGGTAACATGTTATAATCTATTGTAACTACATGGTAACACGTTATACTATACTGTAACTACATGGTAACATGACAACATGTTATAATATACTGCAACTACATGGTAACATGTTATAATATACTGTAACTACATGGTAACATGACAACATGTTATAATATACTGTAACTACATGGTAACATGTTATAATATACTGTAACTACTTGGTAACATGACAACATGGTATAATATACTGTAACTACATGGTAACAAGTTATAATATACTGTAACTACATGGTAACATGTTATAATAACTGTAACTACATGGTAACATGAACATGTTATAATATACTGTAACTACATGGTAACATGACAACATGTTATAATATACTGTAACTACATGGTAACATGTTATAAATACTGTAACTACATGGTAACATGTTATAATATACTGTAACTACATGGTAACATGTTATAATATACTGTAACTACATGGTAACATGTTATATGTTATAATACTGTAACTACATGGTAACATGTTATAATATACTGTAACTACATGGTAACATGACAACATGTTATAATATACTGTAACTACATGGTGTTATAATATACTGTAACTACATGGTAACATGTTATAATATACTGTAACTACATGACAACATGTTATAATATACTGTAACTACATGGTAACATGACAACATGTTATAATATACTGTAACTACATGGACATGTAACAACATGTTATAATATACTGTAACTACATGGTAACATGTTATAATATACTGTAACTACATGGTAACATGACAACACGTTATAATATACTGTAACTACATGTTAACACGTTATAATATACTGTAACTACATGGTAACACATTATAATATGCTGTAACTACATGACAACATGTTATAATATACTGTAACTACATGGTAACATGACAACACGTTATAATATACTGTAACTACATGGTAACACGTTATAATATACTGTAACTACATGGTAACATGACAACACGTTATAATATACTGTAACTACATGGTAACACGTTTTAATATACTGTAACTACATGGTAACATGTTATAATATACTGTAACTACATGGTAACATGACAACATGTTATAATATACTGTAACTACATGGTAACATGACAACATGTTATAATATACTGTAACTACATGGTAACACGTTATAATATACTGTAACTATATGTTATAATACTGTAACTACATGGTAACATGTTATAATATACTGTAACTACAACAACATGTTATAATATACTGTAACTACATGGCAACATGTTATAATATACTGTAACTACATGGTAACATGACAACATGTTATAATATACTGTAACTACATGGTAACATGACAACATGTTATAATATACTGTAACTACATGGTAACACGTTATAATATACTGTAACTACATGGTAACATGACAACATGTTATAATATACTGTAACTACATGGTAACATGTTATAATATACTGTAACTACATGGTAACATGTTATAATATACTGTAACTACATGGTAACATGTTATAATATACTGTAACTACATGGCAACACGTTATAATATACTGTAACTACATGGTAACACATTATAATATACTGTAACTACATGCTAACATGTTATAATATACTGTAACTACATGGTAACATGTTATAATATACTGTAACTACATGGTAACATGTTATAATATACTGTAACTACATGGTAACACGTTATAATATACTGTAACTACATGGTAACATTATAATACATGTTATATGTTATATACTGTAACTACATGGTAAACGTTATAATATACTGTAACTACAACATGTTATAATATACTAACTACATGCCAACATGTTATAATATACTGTAACTACATGGTAACACGTTATAATATACTGTAACTACATGGTAACATGTTATAATGTACTGTAACTACATGACAACACGTTATAATATACTGTAACTACATGGTAACATGTTATAATATACTGTAACTACATGGTAACATGACAACATGTTATAATATACTGTAACTACATGGTATCATGTTTAATATACTGTAACTACATGGTAACACGTTATAATATACTGTTACTACATGGTAACATGACAACATGTTATAATATACTGTAACTACATGACAACACGTTATAATATACTGTAACTACATGGTAACGTGTTATAATATACTGTAACTACATGGTAACATGTTATAATATACTGTAACTACATGGCAACATGTTACAATATACTGTAACTACATGGTAACATGTTATAATATACTGTAACTACATGTACAACATGTTATAATATACTGTAACTACATGGTGACAACATGTTATAATATACTGTAACTACATGGTAACATGTTATAATATACTGTAACTACATGGTAACATGACAACATGTTATAATATACTGTAACTACATGGTAACATGACAACATGTTATAATATACTGTAACTACATGGTAACATGTTATAATATACTGTAACATGGTAACATGTTATAATATACTGTAACTACATGGTAACATGTTATAATATACTGTAACTACATGGTAACATGTTATAATATACTGTAACTACATGGCAACATGTTATAATATACTGTAACTACATGGTAACATGACAACATGTTATAATATACTACAAGGTAACACTTTATAATATACTATAACTACATGGTAACATGTTATAATATACTGTAACTACATGACAACATGTTATAATATACTGTAACTACATGGTAAATGTTATGTTACTGTAATACAACTGTAACTACATGGTAACATGTTATAATACACTGTAACTACATGGTAACACATTATAGTATACTGTAACTACATGCCAACATGTTATAATATACTGTAACTACATGGTAACACGTTATAATATACTGTAACTACATGGTAACATGTTATAATGTACTGTAACTACATGACAACACGTTATAATATACTGTAACTACATGGTAACATGTTATAATATACTGTAACTACATGGTAACACATTATAATATACTGTAACTACATGGTAACATGTTATAATATACTGTAACTACATGGTAACATGACAACATGTTATAATATACTGTAACTACATGGTAACATGTTATAATATACTGTAACTACATGGTAACATGACAACATGTTATAATATACTGTAACTACATGACAACACGTTATAATATACTGTAACTACATGGTAACATGTTTAATATACTGTAACTACATGGTAACACGTTATAATATACTGCAACTACATGGTAACATGACAACATGTTATAATATACTGTAACTACATGGTAACACGTTATAATATACTGTAACTACATGGTAACATGTTATAATATACTGTAACTACATGACAACACGTTATAATATACTGTAACTACATGGTAACATGTTATAATATACTGTAACTACATGGTAACACATTATAATATACTGTAACTACATGCTAACATGTTATAATATACTGTAACTACATGGTAACATGTTATAATATACTGTAACTACATGGTAACATGTTATAATATACTGTAACTACATGGTAACACGTTATAATATACTGTAACTACATGGTAACACATTATAATATACTGTAACTACATGGTAACATGTTATAATGTACTGTAACTACATGGTAACACGTTATAATATACTGTAACTACATGGTAACATGTTATAATATACTGTAACTACATGGTAACATGTTATAATATACTGTAACTACATGGTAACACGTTATAATATACTGTAACTACATGGTAACATGTTTTAATATACTGTAACTACATGGTAACATGACAACATGTTATAATATACTGTAACTACAGGGTAACATGTTATAATATACTGTAACTACATAGTAACATGTTATAATATACCGTAACTACATGGTCACACGTTATAATATACTGTAACTACATGGTAACATGTTATAATATACTGTAACTACATGGTAACACGTTATAATATACTGTAACTACATGGTAACACGTTATAATATACTGTAACTACATGGTAACACGTTATAATATACTGTAACTACATGGTAACACGTTATAATATACTGTAACTACATGGTAACATGTTATAATATACTGTAACTACATGGTAACATGACAACATGTTATAATATACTGTAACTACATGGTAACATGTTATAATATACTGTAACTACATGGTAACATGACAACATGTTATAATATACTGTAACTACATGGTAACATGTTATAATATACTGTAACTACATGGTAACATGACAACATGTTATAATATACTGTAACTACATGGTAACATGTTATAATATACTGTAACTACATGGTAACATGACAACATGTTATAATATACTGTAACTACATGGTAACACGTTATAATATACTGTAACTACATGGTAACATGTTATAATATACTGTGACTACATGGTAACATGACAACATGTTATAATATACTGTAACTACATGGTAACACGTTATAATATACTGTAACTACATGGTAACATGTTATAATATACTGTAACTACATGGTAACATGACAACATGTTATAATATACTGTAACTACATGGTAACATGTCAACATGTTATAATATACTGTAACTACATGGTAACACGTTATAATATACTGTAACTACATGGTAACACATTATAATATACTGTAACTACATGGTAACATGTTATAATATACTGTAACTACATGGTAACATGTTATAATATACTGTAACTACATGGTAACATGACAACATGTTATAATATACTGTAACTACATGGTAACATGTTATAATATACTGTAACTACATGGTAACATGACAACATGTTATAATATACTGTAACTACATGGTAACACGTTATACGAAACTGTAACTACATGGTAACATGTTATAATATACTGTAACTACATGACAACATGTTATAATATACTGTAACTACATGGTAACATGTTATAATATACTGTAACTACATGACAACATGTTATAATATACTGTAACTACATGGTAACATGACAACATGTTATAATATACTGTAACTACATGGCAACATGTTATAATATACTGTAACTACATGACAACACGTTATAATATACTGTAACTACATGACAACATGTTATAATATACTGTAACTACATGGTAACATGTTATAATATACTGTAACTACATGACAACACGTTATAATATACTGTAACTACATGGTAACATGTTATAATATACTGTAACTACATGGTAACATGTTATAATATACTGTAACTACATGGTAACATGTTATAATATACTGTAACTACATGGCAACATGTTATAATATACTGTAACTACAGGATAACATGACAACACGTTATAATATACTGTAACTACATGACAACACGTTATAATATACTGTAACTACATGGTAACATGTTATAATATACTGTAACTACATGGTAACATGTTATAATATACTGTAACTACATGGTAACACGTTATAATATACTGTAACTACATGGTAACATGACAACATGTTATAGTATACTGTAACTACATGGTAACATGACAACATGTTATAATATACTGTAACTACATGGTAACACGTTATACGAAACTGTAACTACATGGTAACATGTTATAATATACTGTAACTACATGGTAACATGTTATAATATACTGTAACTACATGGTAACATGTTATAATATACTGTAACTACATGACAACACGTTATAATATACTGTAACTACATGGTGATGCAGAAACAGATCTGGCTACCAAGCTTTCTGAACTTAGACAGTCAACCCTGTTGAATGGATATGATCTAGTATACAGGACTGTTATCCACGGGCCGAGTCTTTTGGTGACTAACAGCAGAAAATGGGAAACAAACAGTTAATGATCTTTGCTAGATGACCTTTTGGGAAGTGGTGTCACTCATATCTGGCTTCCTGTTTTGTGCTGTTTGGCGTTGAGAGAGAGAGAGCATTATGGAGTTGAAGGCTGTTGGGTGGAATTTCAAGGCAAGTGGAAAATATAATGGGTCGCGGCTATTAAGCGAACAGTAAAAATATTTGTCGTTGATACCACTTGTAACTCTCTGTAATCATATAGTGAACTATGGAGATTAGATCAAGCTCATTGATCGGCACGAAATTTGGGGATTTTAGTCGGTCACAACTAGCCTGGCTCCAGATCTGATTGTGCTCTTCCGAACTCCTATGGTCAATGTGTTATAGGAGTTGGCAAGACAGCACAAACAGATCTGGGGCCTGGCTAGGTCACCACATGGACTACGTCCCATACAGAACCTTTTATTTAAACTTTATTTAACCAGGTAGACTAGTTGAGAACATGTTCTCATTTATAACTGCGACCTGGCCAAGATAAAGCAAAGCAGTTTGACACATACAACAACACACATGGAGTAAACAAACATACAGTCAATATTACAGTAGGAAAAAAAATGAAAGTCTATATACAGTGAGTGCAAATGGCTTGAGGAGGTAAGGCAATAAATAGGCCATAGTAGCGAAGTAATTACAATTTAGCAAATGAACACTGGAGTGACAGATGAGCAGATGGTGATGTGCAAGTGGTGAAACTGGTGTGCAAAAGAGCAGGAAAGAAAATAAAAACAATATGGGGATGAGGTAGGTAGATTGGGTGGGCTATTTACAGATGGGCTATGTACAGCTGCAGCGATCGGTTAGCTGCTCAGATAGCTGATGTTTACAGTTAGTGAGGGAAATATAAGTCTCCAGCTTCAGCGATTTTTGCCATTCGTTCCAGTCAATGGCAGCAGAACCCAACCATAACATACATAATTATTGGCATTTCCACAATTTGGAAACATGACAGTTGGCTACACAAACAATTCTCCTCCATTTGGAAAAAAATGGAGATAAAACTATCTCAATGTCTATGGGGTGTTCTCTATTCCCATGAAAATGAACGTCCCTCTGAAATACAGTTGGATGTTGTTTCTTCAAGTCAGAGCCTGTATTTAACATCAAACTCTCCAACAGGGCAAACTAACCAGAGTCCATAAGAATGTGGAATCAGCCTTCATGAGGTTTTGTTTGGCTTATTCAGGAAGCAGTTAACATGGCCGCGCTGCTCTTTGATTGCACTGGCCCATTGAAAGGCTGTTTTTTTTTAGTGATAATACTGATTATGGGAGGTTCCCTAAGGGAAGCGAAGCTCCCTTTCAACCAGTGACTCATTTCCTCTCCATGGTAACCTGCTCTGTTCCAGTTAGACAGCAGGGCTGTACTGTTTGTCCTCCATTTTCTAAACTACTGTAAAGAGGCGGGGGTAATGTTCAATAAGCAATAAATACAATGTCTTATTGGACAAGTCCAGGTAGTCCCCACCTGTTCCAGGATGCTTTCTTCCATTCTATGCATAATTAATACAACCCTGGCTAAAGCTCTGACCTCTGACCTCTGCCCTTATCAGCAGGAGTTTGTCAAACCATCAACTCGATTCTCCTCTCTCTCCAGTCTATTTTCTCAAAGTTCACCACGGTAATGGTGTAATAAGGCAGAATGAATCCAATGGATTTTCATCTAAGAGAAGTGAACTAAACTTAACAAAAATAAACCAATAATGGATTTGCTTCAGATTATAGACAGGAAGCTGTAGCCTGGCTATTGTTGCTCCAGAGTTTGCAATTTCACCACAGTGTCCAGAGCACTCTCTCTCTAGTTACAGGAAATAGGCCTGTGTGTGTGTGTGTGTGTGTGTGTGTGTGTGTGTGTGTGTGTGTGTGTGTGTGTGTGTGTGTGTGTGTGTGTGTGTGTGTGTGTGTGTGTGTGTGTGTGTGTGTGTGTGTGTGTGTGTGTGTGTGTGTGTGTGTGTGTGTGTGTGTGTGTGAGTGTGTGTGCGCGTGTGTGTGTGTGTGGACAGTCTGTGCTGGATGACCCTGGTGTCTTGCCAGTTGATGTATGCTTTAAATAGAAGAAAACAAGGAGTCTACATGTGTCCAACTAGCTTTCTCTACCCTTAACCTTGTTCTGAACACCTCCAAAACAAAGGTCATGTGGTTTGGTAAGAAGAATGCCCCTCTCCCCACAGGTGTTATTACTACCTCTGAGGGCTTAGAGTTTGAGGTAGTCACCTCACAAGTACCTGGGAGTATGGCTAGACGGTACACAGTCCTTTTCTCAGCACTCATCAAAGCTGCAGGCTAAAGTTAAATCTAGTCTTGGTTTCCTCTATTGTAATCGTTCCTCTTTCACCCCAGCTGCCAAACTAACCCCGATGACTCCTTTTGCCTTTTGGTAGGCCGTCGTTGTAAATAAGAATTTGTTCCTAACTGTCTTGCCAAGTTAAATAAAGGTGTTCTCAACTAGCCTACCTGGTTAAATAAAGGTGAAATAAAAATACAAATAAAATGTTAAAGCTGAGGCATAATGTTCAATTCATCCACACCTTTGAATCAACAAACCAATAGAAGAAAAGCTGGATAATCCAAATAGTGACCAAATAAACTTGATATCACTTTTAGTAACTGGTGTATGGCCATTATTTTAATTTAATTTAAATTTAATTTAACTATGCAGTAGTAATAGCAGTAGTAGTATACACATAAGGTTCAGGAACTCCACAATACGTTTGAGCTAATATTCTATAATAGGTGCAGGAACTCAAAAGAGTAGAACATTTGATGTGCCGGTCCTCAGTTCCGGTGAGCCATGGTGCACAATTTAAAAGCAAAAACAGGTCAGGAATCTTGGTCACCAATCTGACAGTCATAGGCCTACAGTATACAGTACAGTACTTTCCATGGCAAGTGTTGGGGAAGCTACTCTAAAAATATAGTACCAAACTACCAATTACTTCACATTGGAATAAGTTAAGTTAACATTAATAAAAAATATAGTTTACTTAACTAAAGTTACTTTGATAAAGTAGTTTACTAAATCCAAAGTACTTTGTGAAAAAGTATCATATCTCAATCTGAAACGTCATAGAATACAAATGGCAAAAAACAGATCTGGAGTCAGATGTTATCAGAATGTGTAATTTAGCCTATTAAAAACTAAGTTTCAAGTGAGAATTAGGCAAGTCTGATGCTGAAAAAGAAAGGAAATTCTTGCCTAGTTTTGTCATATTTTCTTTTCTGTTTTGCAATAAATGTAGTGTGTAGTTCCAGTAGTTAGCTAGTAATTAGCCACTGCATGGCAAAAAAAAAAATGTAAATAACTACTGAAACACTACCAACATGTTTATTTAGTTTGTTCAACTACTACCAAGCTACTGCAAAAAGTCAATTAAAAGACTCGTTGAACTATATGTTGTTCAGGACTCCCCACACTGTCCATGGCTCATTACTGCCCCCTGCTGATCTACAGTGGATACATCGATCTGATCACCAAACATCTTAACACTCAGAACTGTCGACTCAACAATGTCACAATGTCATGTAGCTAGCAATAGGCTACATTAATCTGAAAAACTTCCATTTAAATCACTGCATTGATTACAGACACGGTAGGAGCATTGTACAGTGCCAGAGCGCACACACCACTTAGCTTGAACAAATCAATACAAGTTATTTTGCAGATTTTTGTGGTGCGAAGATTTGCTTATGCACATTTTTTGGGCCGTATTAGAAAACTTACTTTCTGTTATGTACATTTGAATATTTACTCAACATCACAATAACAGTCTTTCACAAGCTGTCTCTATATTGTGTTTTTATCTCCCAGTTGATTTGTTTAGATCAGATCAGTCTGGCATATCGTTGGACAGCCGAAAAGGGTCCTTCTTCTTTATAAAGAGTTCCTTCACTAATCACACTGTCTCAGTTGTCGGTGAGGCCGGCTGGGCGGATCCTCACTTTTGAAAGAGAAAATAAAGCCACACAATAAAAAAAAATATATATACATACATATTTTTTAAACAACCTTGGCTATTGCATTTCTCTCGTGAATAAGCTTCCCCCAGTGGATACATAGAGCATAAAGGTAAGGGAATATAAAGCTAGCCAAATGAACCTATGAGACATTAAGCATAGCTTAATTCTAGCTAATGATATGCTAACTTTAGCTAGCTGAGTTATGGGCCAGTGTGGCTGTATCACAGCTAAAGTTCCTTGTTAAAGCGATGATTTATAGCTAGCTAATGAGCCACAATTGCTAAATCGTTTAAGTTATTAACTAGCTAACGTTACATCTACATTGAATTTTTCTCCTTTGATCATAAGTGTGATGTATTTTGTTTAGCCTAGATTTAGCTAATGTCAGTTAGCTGGGCAATCTGGCATGGTTGAACATCTGCTAGCAGGTAGCTAACGGTACGGGCCAGATAGACGATAAGGCTCTGGGTACACGGGCTCATTTAAAGTTAGCTAGCTAGCTTATCATCTCGGTGACTTTGAGCTGGACGTGTTAGCGAGCTAGGTCAACGAATATTCTTGAAATTGGTTAACAAGTTCAATAGTTTTATTATTATTATTATTATTATTTTTTTAAATGGTCTGGCGGAGCTGGCTGGCAACACTTGGATCCGTTCAATCAAGTGGACCGTGTATGTAACTAACTACTTGTTGGACTTCGGTTTTCTATTCCACCATGACGCTCATTGTGCACCAATCCAACGCTGCATTAAAACGGTCATACTTATTCCTCCCTCCTGGGCAAGTGAAATGGCTGAAAGTATGTGAACTTTCTTATGCTCAACCACGATTTGGCTACACCGGGTAGTTATTTTGTTAGATGAGTGGGTGGTTTCCTGGACACAGATTTAAGTCCAGACCTAGACTAAAAAGCAAACTTGATGAGTGTCTGGGAAAACTATAAAAATCCATCCATTGTTACTCGTCTCCACCTCCATAACTAACTTATTGATGTAGCTTTCGCTTTGTCTATTCAGATGCCCTCAGCAATGAATGGTAACAGGACAGTGCAGTCGGCCAGCCCAGATGTGGGATCTGCTCCTGGACAGATCACCTTGGGCGGAGGGCAGTCCTCTGGGGCCCAGACCGAGGCAATGAAGCAAGTCCTGGGCGTCGTCGACAAGAAAGTCCGGAACATGGAGAAGAAAAAGGCAAGTCTCCTTTTATTTTGGGGGAATGAAACTTCCACAATTGTGATGAGGGTGAAAAGTGCCTCTGCCTTTTGATACCTCCATTTTTTATTTTTATTTAGCTAGGCAAGTCCATTACGAACAAATTCTTATTTACAATGGACAACCTACCGGGGAACAGTGGGTTAACTGCCTTGTTCAGGGGCAGAAAGACATATTTTCACCTTGTCAGCTCGGGGGATTCAATCTAGCAACCTTTCGGTTACTGACCCAACGCTCTAACCACTAGGCTACCTCCTGCCATTGAGCAACACACCTAGCTTGGCGTGTAATCATTAGTTCTAAATGTTTTGCAATGGAAATGAGAGTTCAGGCCTTGAATTTTGTGGTTCTAATGCAGCCCCCCAAAAAAATCTATGCCTTGTGGCCGTTGTGCCCTTGGGCTGAATATAATAATTAGTATTCCTTTCTCCCGGCTGACGATCGCTCTGAAGCACCTCACTCGCATGGCTTTCTCAGATATCTCAATTCTTATTAGCTAATGCCATCATGTGACTGGGTTCTTTTCCCACCCATTGCAGACTTAGGCAACAAGCGAAGATTGGCACATCGGACAGGGATGCAACGGCACGTAATCATTATCGAATTTCAAGGCGCATATTGAAGATGTATGAACTGTCCACGTTTACCTTTTTCGTCAGCCAACAAAATGAGTAACGAAGCACTAGCCTGTGTCAATCTACTATCTCCCATAGTAGAAAAGTTGACCTATTCCATTGGTCAACTTGTCGTTCTGTGCGAGAAATAAATATTCCAAACAAACTCTGGGACAGTTGTGGGACGATAGATCCCTAATTAATACAACCCCCTATTAAACAAATACAACTTTTTAAAGCAATGAGACTGGTGAAACAGATCAGAATGTTTAACCTTAAAAATGTTGATCAACTATTAGGCTATTTCTTCACATTAGAAAAGTAGCAAATGCGCGCATGGCAGTAGGCTATAAGCACAAATGCATGCGCGCATGGCAGTAGGCTATAAGCACAAATGCATGCGTGCATGGCAGTAGGCTATAAGCGCAAATGCGCGCATGGCAGTAGGCTATAAGCACAAATGCATGCGCGCATGGCAGTAGGCTATAAGCACAAATGCATGCGCGCATGGCAGTAGGCTATAAGCACAAATGCGCGCATAGCAGTAGGCTATAAGCACAAATGCGCGCATGGCAGTAGGCTATAAGCACAAATGCGCGCATGGCAGTAGGCTATAAGCACAAATGCATGCGCGCATGGCAGTAGCCTATAAGCACAAATGCATGCGCGCATGGCAGTAAGCTATAAGCACAAATGCGCGCCTGGCAGTAGGCTATAAGCACAAATGAGCGCATGGCAGTAGGCTATAAGCACAAATGAGCGCATGGCAGTAGGCTATAAGCACAAATGAGCGCATGGCAGTAGGCTATAAGCACAAATGAGCGCATGGCAGTAGGCTATAAGCACAAATGAGCGCATGGCAGTAGGCTATAAGCACAAATGAGCGCATGGCAGTAGGCTATAAGCACAAATGAGCGCATGGCAGTAGGCTATAAGCACAAATGAGCGCATGGCAGTAGGCTATAAGCACAAATGAGCGCACGGCAGTAGGCTATAAGCACAAATGCGCGCACGGCAGTAGGCTATAAGCACAAATGCGCGCACGGCAGTAGGCTATAAGCACAAATGCGCGCCTGGCAGTAGGCTATAAGCACAAATGCTCACACGGCAGTAGGCTATAAGCACAAATGCACGCATGGCAGTAGGCTATAAGCACAAATGCACGCATGGCAGTAGGCTATAAGCACAAATGCACGCATGGCAGTAGGCTATAAGCACAAATGCGCGCCTGGCAGTAGGCTATAAGCACAAATGCGCGCACGGCAGTAGGCTATAAGCACAAATGCGCGCCTGGCAGTAGGCTATAAGCACAAATGCGCGCCTGGCAGTAGGCTATAAGCACAAATGCGCGCACGGCAGTAGGCTATAAGCACAAATGCATGCGCGCACGGCAGTAGGCTATAAGCACAAATGCGCGCACGGCAGTAGGCTATAAGCACAAATGCTCCATTGTGCAGTTTGTACAAAACAACGCTCTCAAAGCGTGCCACAAATGCGAGCGGTTTCATATGATCGATGAAAATGTCCTTTTTAGAAAGGAAGATGCAACAACTAGCATGGGATGATGACTAGGGTTGGTGACTAGGGTTGGTGACTAGGGTTGGTGACTAGAGTTGGTGACTAGGGTTGGTGACTAGGGTTGATGACTAGAGTTGGTGACTAGGGTTGGTGACTAGGGTTGATGACTAGGGTTGGTGACTAGGGTTGATGACTAGGGTTGGTGACTAGGGTTGGTGACTAGGGTTGGTGACTAGGGTTGGTGACTAGGGTTGATGACTAGGGTTGGTGACTAGGGTTGGTGACTAGGGTTGGTGACTAGGGTTGGTGACTAGGGTTGGTGACTAGGGTTGGTGACTAGGGTTGGTGACTAGGGTTGATGACTAGGGTTGATGACTAGGGTTGATGACTAGGGTTGGTGACTAGGGTTGGTGACTAGGGTTGGTGACTAGGGTTGGTGACTAGGGTTGGTGACTAGGGTTGGTGACTAGGGTTGATGACTAGGGTTGATGACTAGGGTTGTCTTTGGTTAGCTGGACAACTAAAGAAAGTTGAGAACATGAAATACTAGTTTCAATGGCATATGAGGAAGTGTGTAAAAAAAATAATCCACTCAACATTCCTATGGTCGGACCATTGTAAGACAAGCCTCAATGATAAAGAAATGTCCAGGTTTTAAAGAAGAATTTACATTTATGATTAAATCGTTTTCAAAATGTTGACTGCCTCTGCTCAGTTTGCAGTGTGCAACAGACACTGACCCTTCTCTCCTATATGAATGATTTAGGGCCTTCAGTGTGTCCACAGACTCACGTCTTTAGATGTTTAATATTAGTTATGATCCTACATTATATTTGTCAAACATGACCGCCGTTTAGTGGTGTGTGTGTGTGTGTGTGTTAAGTCACTTAAAAAAAAAAAAAAAAGTTTGGATACATTTTCGGGTGCCTCCATGACAGGCTGTACCCAGTAGGCTCAGCTACACTTTGACATGTTGAATTAAAAGGTCTACACCGGCCAAGCCCTTGTAGGCTTTTTATGTACATTTACCAAAATGTACATTCACAGAATAGTGTTTTTTTGCCAATGAAGCCACTTGTGCACTTCCCCCAGAGTCAGATGAACAGGAACAACTACCATGCTAACTGTTCCTGTAGGGGGGCGGGGGGGTCATTGGATATTTTGGATGGTGCCCTGGCAGAGATGATGGCTTTGGCGCCCTGGCAGACTGGGCACCTCTTGAAGGCCAAATGGTCTTGCCCCTAAAACCACAAAATTCCAGGCCTGCGGGACTATCTATTGAGACAAATTCAGCTAGGTCCCTTCTCGTTTGGTTCCTAGTGATACACCCCTGCTCTTGGGCTGATCCGGGCAATGCTTCCAGCGTCTTGTGTGTCTGGGGACTTATTGAATTTAAAAAAAAAAAAAGAGACTGCAAACAGACACAATTTCTGTTTTGATGGACAACAGTTACTACTTGCATGGTTTTTCTATCGACACATGTACTACTGCACAGGTTCAGTGCCAACATCATTGTGCTGATCATGACAGCAGTTTCCTCTCTGACAAAATCAATCAATGCAAATTGCATTATCCAATTCCTTCCAACTGCGTTTTTTGGAGGGGAGGAGGAGGGTGCTCTAAAATAGACACAGCTGTCCTAGTAAGTCATCATTGCTGCAGACGCAAGCGTCTTGCTTTCTGGGTCTCACTGCTTAGTTGCAACATCATCACGTCGTCTTCGCCGACATTTTACAGTTGCACGATGAAAGTGCAGTCCCTGGCCAGCTAGCTCAGGGGGTTTCAAACTCTTCTTGCCAAGGGATCCCCGCCCAGGCAAACCGACGACGCAGGAATCCCCATCATATGTTAGAAGTAATCAACATTTTTTTTTTTTAATGAATTGATATGGGAGGCAGTTTTATTTTGACCTGGAAGAGGAAGTGTAAACTCTGTCAGTCTATTAGCTAGAAGGATATCTTGGCGGTGAATAACTTTCTTTTTTAAAATTATTATTATTATTTTTCTGTTTTTTAAAGCTAATTTCCTGCATTTTGGCCATGGCTAATGCGGTTTCTCTGCTCAAACATAACACAATCAATGGCATGTGCACTGAATAACAGAACTTTGTATCGATTGTCCCTTTATTGTCTAGCTTTTATTTGATAGTTTTCAGACGGTATTAGGATCGCAGTTGGGGGGAAAACACTGGACTAGAGTTTACACACGTGGTGTTAGCCAAAGCTGTTCTGAAGAAGCTTGTCCATCTCATTTAACCTACTAGCTGTAAAGGCACACTTGTATTGTGTTGCTCAGAGGATTCCAACAAACCTTGCATTTTTGTTCGTGTACCGTTACCATGGGATTAGCGATTGAACCTGGGGATGAGGTTACCATTGGTTATCTGTTGCAGGTTTTAGTGTTGTTGTTGTTGTTCATACACTTTAAACAACAACAAAAAATCACACTAATCCAGGAATGAGGATCGGGGCATCTGCTTCCCACTTCAACCAACAACTGAGACATTTCAGCTCTTTAAAATAAAAAAAAACTTTACATTTTTATTTTATTTAGCCAGGCAAGTCAGTTAAGAACAAATTCTTATTTTCAATGACTGCCTACCGGGGAACAGTGGGTTAACTGCCTTGTTCAGGGGAAGAACAACAGATTTTTTTTTACCTTGTCAGCTCGGGGATTCAATCTTGCAACATTTTGGTTACTAGTCCAACGCTCTAACCACTAGGCTACCCTGCCGCCCCTCCACTCTAACCACTAGGCTACCCTGCCGCCCCTCCACTCTAACCACTAGGCTACCCTGCCGCCCCTCCACTCTAACCACTAGGCTACCCTGCCGCCCCTCCACTCTAACCACTAGGCTACCCTGCCGCCCCTCCGCTCTAACCACTAGGCTACCCTGCCGCCCCTCCGCTCTAACCACTAGGCTACCCTGCCGCCCCTCCGCTCTAACCACTAGGCTACCCTGCCGCCCCTCCGCTCTAACCACTAGGCTACCCTGCCGCCCCTCCGCTCTAACCACTAGGCTACCCTGCCGCCCCTCCACTCTAACCACTAGGCTACCTGCCGCCCCTCCACTCTAACCACTAGGCTACCTGCCGCCCCTCCACTCTAACCACTAGACTACCTGCCGCCCCTCCACTCTAACCACTAGACTACCTGCCGCCCCTCCACTCTAACCACTAGACTACCTGCCGCCCCTCCACTCTAACCACTAGACTACCTGCCGCCCCTCCACTCTAACCACTAGACTACCTGCCGCCCCTCCACTCTAACCACTAGACTACCTGCAACCTACTATGTAGATATTTTTAAAATTATACCATCAGATCAACACCCTGTTTGTTTCAATTGCAACATACTGTAATGGTTCTTTCTGTCTTACAGGGCAAGCTGGACGATTATCAATCTAAGAAGAATAAAGGGGAACGTCTCAACCAGGACCAACTGGTGGGTCAATTAACCAATAAGGCCCGAGGCAGGCGCGCGCTTGTGTGTATATGGCTTAATATACCACGGCTAAGGGCTGTTCTTCTGCACGACGCAACGCGGAGTGCCTGAATACAGTCCTTAGCCATGGTATATTGGCCATATATCACAAACCCCCAAGGTGCCTTATTTGCTGTTATAAACTGTTTACGAATGGAATTAGAACATGGAATTAAATGTTTTGTCATACATGTGGTATGTGGTCTGATATACCATGGCTGTCAGCCAATCAGCATTCAGGGCTCGAACCACCCCAGTTTATAACGTTCAACAACATGCTGTATAAGTCATCTGTAGTCCCTCAACTAACATCACTGGATTGGTGTTTGCAAGCGTTCCACCGTATTGCTTTTCACCAATTAGCCTGTCTTCAGTTCAGTGCTTCAAGGAAGCAGGTAGAAGGGATGCAATGCATTGTAAGACTTTGAACAGTATATGTTAGGCTTTCTGTGTTAACCAGTTTCCTCCCTCTCTCTCTCTCCCTCTCTCTCTTGCTCTTGTCTCTGAAGGATGCCCTGACCAAGTACCAGGAAGTGACTAATAACCTGGAGTTTGCCAGGGAGTTACAGAAGAGCTTCCTGTCACTGGGACAAGATGTAAGCAAGACGCTTGACCACTAAACTGCTCCAGGGTGCACTGCTCTGGCTGACCCTAGATTCCTGCTGACCCTAGATTCCTGCTGACCCTAGATTCCTGCTGACCCTAGATTCCTGCCGACCCTAGATTCCTGGGGGGGTGGTGTTTCTTTTGGAGTTTAAAATAGAAAATGGCAATGGATGATAAAGCGTTCTTCTAACGCTGGGGGTCTCTGGTGCAGGGGGTCTCTGGTGCAGGGGGTCTCTGGTGCAGGGGGTCTCTGGTGCAGGGGGTCTCTGGTGCAGGGGGTCTCTGGTGCAGGGGGTCTCTGGTGCAGGGGGTCTCTGGTGCTGGGAATCTCTGGTGCTGGGGAGTCTCTGGTGCTGGGGAGTCTCTGGTGCTGGGGAGTCTCTGGTGCTGGGGAGTCTCTGGTGCAGGAGGTCTCTGGTGCAGGGGAGTCTCTGGTGCAGGAGGTCTCTGGTGCAGGGGAGTCTCTGGTGCTGGGGGTCTCTGGTGCAGGGGAGTCTCTGGTGCTGGGGGTCTCTGGTGCAGGGGAGTCTCTGGTGCTGGGGAGTCTCTGGTGCTGGGGAGTCTCTGGTGCTGGGGAGTCTCTGGTGCTGGGGAGTCTCTGGTGCTGGGGAGTCTCTGGTGTTAGCCCCATGTCTTTTTGCATTGATATGGCTAAAACCAAAGCTCCTGTACGCTAGAGGTACCAGGAGACTGATTTTTTTCAAATATTTTCATAACATTGTGGTCTGACTCCCTGCCTGCATATCTGTCTGGCAAACGGTACCGGAGAGTTGGCTCTCGGACCAACCGGCTCCCCAAGCCGTAAGACTGATTAAATAGCCAGACCACAAAATAGTCAATGAGTGGTACCAAAACTATCTGCACTGACTCTCTTGCAGGAACCATGCGCATACTCACTAGACTATACAGTGTGTTCAGAAAGTATTCCAGAACCCTTGACTTACTAACTTTGTGGTGTTGGGGAAGGGCTCGTAAGCAAGAATTTCAGGGTAAAGTCTGTATCAGTCGTATTCGGGGCCAACGTGACCAATGAATTCTGATTTCTCTCCAGATCCAGAAGGCGGTGAAGAAGGCAGCGCGAAGGGAACAGCTCCAGAGAGAAGAGTCTGAGCAGAAGAGGCTGAAGACTGTCCTAGAGCTCCAGTTTCTCCTGGACAGGCTTGGAGAGGACAGTGTGAGGCAGGAGCTGAGACAGGGGGCTGCCAGTGTTGACACACCCTCACTCCTCACCGACACGGAGCTCACTGCCCTGGACGAGCTCTATAAACTAGTGGGACCAGAACCAGACCAAAACACCAGGTTAGACAGTGGGAGAAAAGATATTTGTGTGGACGTTTTTTGTTGTTTTTCTATAACATGTCTTGGGTTTCAGGAGCTTCTCGGCTATCTGTCAAATACATACCATCAACATGATGGTCAACTTGGATGTTTAGAAACTGGGGTTTCACCTTTGTTGTTTGTTGACAGCCCCGATTTGAGAGGGAGTTGCAACTCAAGCCTGACCAAGACATTTGTGTCAATGTTGCACTCCATAAAACGGCAGAAGCATTGAACAGCGTGTCAGAGAGGGGAGGGGGGGGGAATTATCTTTCTTTCCCCACGTTCCAACTTTACCACTCCCATTGCAGATTTACTGACCAGTACGAGGAGGCTTCTCAACACCTCATGGATCTGTTGGAGGGGAAGGACAAAGCTGTGGCAGGAACTACGTGTAAGTCTAACCAACAACTGCCTGGGTGTGTTCAGTGATGTTGCCGAGAGGATTCTATATTCTAGCTGACAACCATTTCTGTTCTACAGCATACTTATTTTTTGTTGGTATGTTCTTTAACTTGATTTACATCAGGCCCCTCTGCAGTCGTCTCTGCATCGATGGAAGCTACTGAAAAGCATTTTATTTTCATTAAAAAGATAAAAAATAAAAATCTAAATGCCAGTGACTGTAAAGTAGCATTGCTGGGGGGGTTTGGTGTTCCAGTTTGACTATAGCTTGTTCCCCCAGATCTAATACATCTGGGACCAGGCTAGTTTGGCCATAGCTTGTTCCCCCAGATCTAATACATCTGGGGCCAGGCTAGTTTGGCCATAGCTTGTTCCCACAGATCTAATACATCTGGGGCCAGGCTAGTTTGGCCATAGCTTGTTCCCACAGATCTAATACATCTGGGACCAGGCTAGTTTGGCCATAGCTTGTTCCCACAGATCTAATACATCTGGGGCCAGGCTAGTTTGGCCATAGCGTGTTCCCCCAGATCTAATACATCTGGGACCAGGCTAGTTTGGCCATAGCGTGTTCCCCCAGATCTAATACATCTGGGACCAGGCTAGTTTGGCCATAGCTTGTTCCCACAGATCTAATACATCTGGGACCAGGCTAGTTTGGCAATAGCTCGTTCCCCCAGATCTAATACATCTGGCACCAGGCTAGCTTGGCCAATGACTTTGTCTAATATTTGTTCTCTAGACAGGAAAGACATTAATTATTCAGGAAGACATGCAGTCTTTTAGTTACACAGTAGGTGGCAGGATATTGTGGCAAATGGATTTATAACTTGGAAAAGACTGAAAGGATTCTGTGAGTGTGTTTGGACTTCATACTGCCAGCTCTCAACAGCCAGTGGTAACTATCCACTGTCTTGTCACATAACTATTTGATGACAAGATTTCTCCTTCAATATCCCGAGGTGTCTTGTCTTCAGGGAGATATCTTGGAGACCTAAAAGGCAACACAGTTACTGTCTGTTCTGTGATTTCCATGGCCTTGTACAGTAGTTTGAGGGTGCATTCTATATGTGTAGTCATGGCATAGGCTATATGAGTGGTGGTTTGAGATTGTAACCCCCCCAAGGGGCTCAGCAGTCTCTTAATAGCTTTTCTCACCTACAAGAGGTCGACCAATTTTTAATTAGGGCCAATTTCAAGTTTTGATAACAATCGCTAATCAGCAATTTTGGACACTGACTAGATTGCACTTCATGGGGAGACTGCGTGGCAGGCTGACCACCTGTTATGTGAGTGCAGGCAGCAAGGAGCCATGTGAAGATGTTAGCTCGCATGAAACGTATCCTATATTAAAATAAAACAAATCAATCTTAACATAATCGCTAGTTAACGACACATTGTTGACGATATTACTAGTTTAACTAGCTTGTCCTGCGTTGCTTCCAAATGATAGTTTCCAGATTTGACCATATTCATGACCAAAGGCTCGTATTTCTGTGTGTTTTGTTCTATTATAATTAAGTCTTATGATTTGATAGAGCAGTCTGAGCGGTGGTAGGCAGCAGCAGGCGCGTCAGCATTCATTCAAACTTTACTCCGTTTGCCAGCAGCTCTTAAATTAATCGTTTCTGGATTTGACCATATTAATGACCAAAGGTTCATATTTCTGTGTTTATTATATTATAATTTAGTATATGATTTTATATTTGATAGAGCAGTGACTGAGGGATGGTAGGCAGCAACAGCAGGCTCGTAAGAATTCATTCAAACAGCAGCTCTTAGCCATGCCTGAATCACAGCGCTGTTTATGACTTCAAGCCAATCAACTCCTGAGATTAGACTGGCAATACTAAAGTGCCTATTAGAACATCCAATAGTCAAATGTCTATGAAATACAAATGGTAGAGAGAGAAATAGTCCTATAATAACTACAACCTAAAACTTCTTACCTGGGAATATTGAAGACTCATGTTAAAAGGAACCACCAGCTTTCACATGTTCTCATGTTCTGAGCAAGGAACTTAAACGTTAGCTTTCTTACATAGCACATATTGCACTTTTACTTTCTTCTCCAACACTGTTTTTGCATTATTTAAACCAAATTGAACATGTTTCATTATTTATTTGAGACTAAATAGATTTTATTTATGTATTATATTAAGGTAAAATAAGTGTTCATTGTTCATTCAGTATTGTTATATATATCTCTGCCGATTAATCGGTATCACCTTTTTTTCAATAATCGGTATCAGCATTGAAAAATCCTAATCAGTTGACCTGTACTGTACAATATTTGCTCATTTATTATTTGAGATTCTTCAAGCTGGTTCAAGTTGGTTGTTGATCATTGCTAGACAGCCATTTTTCATGTCTTGACACAGATTTTCAAGTCAACTGTAACTAGGCCACGTGGAAACATTCACTGTCGTCTTGCTAAGCAACTCGAGTGTAGATTTGGCCTTGTGTTTTAGGTTATTGTCCTACTTGAAAGGGGATTTGTCTGTCTGGGAAAACAGATTGGACTTGTGATTAGCTCGATTCTGTTTCTTGTTAGCTTAGCTGGTTAGATTTGTCCACCATTATATTGTATATGTCAACAGTGTAGTGTGTTTTTTTTTAAATGGAGTTTCAATTGTTACTGATGGCTTCATCACAGTTTGTGTTGGCATGATGGTTTGAAAAGGGGTATCAGATGGTCCCTTTTGACATCAGCAGTCACTGCCTAGCCGAGTTGAAAACATCGGCTAGGCATCGGCTAGGTGCTTCTACACCTGCATTGCTTGCTGTTTGGGGTTTTAGGCTGGGTTTCTGTGCAGCACTTTGAGATATCAGCTGATGTACGAAGGGCTATATAATTATTTTTTTTTTTGATTGATTTGATTCTTCTCAAATTAGATGTCCACCATATTGTTTTGTACAATTGACATGTTTGTAAATGGTGTTTCTGATAGTATTCTCAATTCCTCTCCCTACCCAGACAAAGCTCTGAAGGACAGCCTGAACCGAGTGCTGCTAAGTGGGTACTTTGACCAAGCCCAGTCTCACCAGAATGGAGTGTGTGAGGAGACCGAGGAGCAGGCCGTCGCTCTAGTGGAGGAGACCGAGGAGCAGGCCGTCGCTCTAGTGGAGGAGACCGAGGAGCAGGCCGTCGACCCAGGTCAAAATCTTTGACGTTGGCGTTTAGAAATGTGCACTGAGTTATAAATTGACCAACGTTATCCATATTATGTTAGCTAAATGAGTCTCTTTCCTTGACCATCCTTACAAATGTGCACTCATTCCCCCATTTTTTTTTTTTTTTTTTTTTTTTTTTTAAATGACTAAGCAATACCAATGTTAGCGAAAGTACACTTCAGTTGGTTAATTTGTAATCGAGCTGGAAGCAATACAAATGTAGTTAGCTTAAGTACACTTTAAAGTTAATTTGTAAGCCATACAAAATGTAGCTGTTAGCTTAAGTTTGTTGTCATTGTTGTTTTATTTTACCACCACAAATTTCCCAATTGGGACAATAAAGATGATTGATTGATTGGCTTTCGTCCTGCGTTCTGAAAGTTATTTTCTCTTTCCAGAGGGCGAAATAGTTGAAGAGTACATAGAGCCCATTGAGGTGGAAGCTACAGAGGTGAGAGGCTTTCCTATCCTGGGTCGTGTTGATTAGAGCTCCGTTTTGGACAAACTTAAAACGATTAAATAATGGCCCGGCATTTTGTGACGGAAAACTAAAATGAGTGCTTCTTATTGGACAAATTTAATTCAGAATAGTACCTCTCAAGTTCACTGATTTCGGGACGATTTCTTCCGTTTAGTGCCTACTGAACACGACCCTTCAATTTCAGTTCTTATGACTCGGCTGGTTTGTGACGGCGGCCATCTTGTTTCTGTCTTTCAGTTCGTTAACAGACAATTCATTCTAGACACCACATACAGCGACAAGGAGCAAGGAGATGAGTGGACCACTGAAACGGAGGTATTTATGCTGCTCGCCTGTTCCTGACTACCTCATCCTTCGTCCTCCATTTTGTATTGACTCTAATGTGTCCTCTTCACTGACAGTCCACTGGTTCTCTCCCTACCATCACACAACACTGATGGGTATCTTTTTTTGTTGATATAGAAACATTCATAATTTAATAAAAATGTATCTCTGGTCATTAACAGACAGCATCTGTTAAAGATCCATTGAACATGCTCCACACAAACCAGGTAGGTTGTAGACCGGGTCGGGGAGTAAGGGGTTACAAAACAACATCAGTTACATTACCAGCTAACATATTGTAATCGGCTACTTAAAAAAACAACTAAATTACGTCTAAAATTACTTTTTAAATTCATAAAGGATGTTTGCGAAAGTTGACACCTTTTCTGTTTTCGAAATGACATTCAAATCCACATTGGGGGGAAAAAAGGTGAAAAAAAAGGTGAACGATTCTGACAAGCTAGGGGAAACTGATGACACCAAATACATTTGGATCGCGGGAAAATGGCAGGAATGGGCTTTTGTCAACTACAGTCCAAGATATGTCTTCCAATGGTGCGACTGCTGTCGGCATCCGAAGATGATCCAACTTGAATATACGGCTTGGATGTTAGGATGACCGCAGCAGGGATGCAAATTATTCACGTTGGGGGGGGGGTGTGTTAGATCACTACTGGCTGTAAGTGAGCTAGTGATGCGCGTTTGGCGCACTACTGGCTGCTGTATCCAACTCTCAGTCAGTCGTTTACATAACAGAATGCAACGCAGCACTCGGCTGAAGAGACGGCCAATTTACTAGTTGCAGCAGCACGTCCCCTGAACGATAACGAAGAGGTAACGTTAAGGTGAGAAGCCTGACCACGGAGACGGGGGTGAGAAGGTGATGAAGCGTACTTCATGAGCTGTGACTGGGAAAAACTACTGGCACTTGGAAAGTTTGAAATAAGGGAGAAAGTGTGGTGGAACAATTAAATTTTTCGCACGCAAATATCACTTTTCGGTATTGCACAAAGCATGCCATTCCACGAGAGCAGCATTTATTTTTCAACTTGAAGCAGTGAGCCCAATCAGTCCTCCATGACGACACAATCACAATCGACAGATTAGGCTAATGATTTCTTAGTTTGTGGGTTATGCTCAGGTCGAACAATGTTTTCCCTAATCTATTTCCAAATCCAATTTTTGAAGCCCCACGAGTATTAAATTAAATGACTGAATCTGACAGACTTATTTTTTTAAGTATAAAGATATAGCCTTAATGGTATTACATGTAGGAGAAAGCAATGAGTTAGAAGTCTACATGACCAACACAAAGTAAAATGCAACATTGATTTATCCTGCAAAAAAATTGGTAATATTGTTTGTCTTCTAATGCCTAATCTAAAAGTAAACTATTCTGATTACTTTAGTTTGGGTAAAAAGTTTAACTGATTACAACTACTAGATTACATTTAGAAAGTAACCAACTCAGGTTGTAGAGCGCCAGTTTAGGGTTGCAACATTCAAAAATATAAAAAAAACGTTCCCATAATGCCCTTTAACATTTTTTTTTTTTTTTAAGAGTTCTTGTTTATAGATCGGGAAAGTATCAGGAGATTTTCAACCCCAGGTCCTCCCGGGTTTCCATGACAACCCCTGACCATACTTTCCTTTTTTTTTTTTTTTTTTTTTTTTCCCAGGCGGTGAGAACCATCCTGCAACTGCCTGTACAGTCAGCCCCTCCCCTATCACCACAGAGGCCCAATCCCTGAACAGGGCCACGCCCCCAGGCACACCCCCTGCAGACTCGGTGGTCAGGAAGCAGGAGGTCCAGAACCTCTTGTCACAGATGCAGGGGCCTTACAACTTCATGCAGGTGAGGATTTAAACAGCAACTCTATTTAAGACTGTTTTCCCACAGCGCTAAAGCCTAGGCATTATCTCTGACTGGTGACAGATGCAGGGGCCTTACAACACTGTGCAGGTAAAGAAGCTGAGCTTCCTTCAAGACTTTTCAGATTGAGAACTTTCATGTCCTCGAGGCAATTTATTTTGCAGCAAAGACCATACAGACTATCGCATATTAAACTGTAAAAGACAACCGAAAAACTGATGTTTACTAAAAAACTGCAGGATAGTGATAGATATCTTTTTGAAATTAGGGATATGACAATATCACGATACTCGTTAGTGTCGTGGCAAGGAAACAGAATGTAAAGCAGATTTGAACTTCTTTATGAAAAACAGCCTTAATGTATCAATCAAACAACGTTGTTGTCGTCCAGAATCACTTGTATTTTAGGGACGAACGATATATCGGTGAACGTATCGGAATCGGACGATATTAGCTAAAAAATGCCAGCATCTGCATCGGCCCGATGTGTAAGTTTAACACCGATGTGCAAAACCAATGTCAAAGTTGACGTGCCTGTGTAACGTAGGTAGATGACGTGCGTACCTGTATAACGTAGGTAGATGACCTACATACCTGTATAACGTAGGTAGATGACCTACATGCCTATATAACGTAGGTAGATGACCTACATGCCTAATATAACGTAGGTAGATGACCTACATGCCTAATATAACGTAAGTAGATTACCTACATGCCTAATATAACGTAGGTAGATGACCTACATACCTGTATAACGTAGGTAGATGACCTACATACCTGTATAACGTAGGTAGATGACCTACATGCCTGTATAACGTAGGTAGATGACCTACATGCCTGTATAACGTAGGTAGATGACCTACATGCCTGTATAACGTAGGTAGATGACCTACATGCCTGTATAACGTAGGTAGATGACCTACATGCCTGTATAACGTAGGTAGATGACCTACATGCCTGTATAACGTAGGTAGATGACCTACATGCCTGTATAACGTAGGTAGATGACCTACATGCCTGTATAACGTAGGTAGATGACCTACATGCCTGTATAACGTAGGTAGATGACCTACATGCCTGTATAACGTAGGTAGATGACCTACATGCCTGTATAACGTAGGTAGATGACCTACATGCCTGTATAACGTAGGTAGATGACCTACATGCCTGTATAACGTAGGTAGATGACCTACATGCCTGTATAACGTAGGTAGATGACCTACATGCCTGTATAACGTAGGTAGATGACCGTAGGTAGATGACCACATGCCTGTATAACGTAGGTAGATGACCTACATGCCTGTATAACGTAGGTAGATGACCTACATGCCTGTATAACGTAGGTAGATGACCTACATGCCTGTAGATAACGTAGGTAGAGACCTACATGACGAGGTAGATGACCTACGCCCTGTGATAACTGTATAGGTAGATGACCTACACGCCTGTATAACGTAGGTAGATGACCTACACGCCTGTATAACGTAGGTAGATGACCTGCACGCCTGTATAACGTAGGTAGATGACCTACACGCCTGTATAACGTAGGTAGATGACCTACACGCCTGTATAACGTAGATGACCTACACGCCTGTATAACGTAGGTAGATGACCTACACGCCTGTATAACGTAGGTAGATGACCTACACGCCTGTATAACGTAGGTAGATGACCTACACGCCTGTATAACGTAGGTAGATGACCTACACGCCTGTATAACGTAGGTAGATGACCTACACGCCTGTATAACGTAGGTAGATGACCTACACGCCTGTATAACGTAGGTAGATGACCTACACGCCTGTATAACGTAGGTAGATGACCTACACGCCTGTATAACGTAGGTAGATGACGTGCATACCTGTATAACGTAGGTAGATGACGTGCCATACCTGTATAACGTAGGTAGATGACGTGCAACGTAGGTAGATGACGTGCATACCTGTAATAACGTAGGTAGGTGAGGTAATGTGAAAGCTGACGTGCATGCCTACAGTTGAAGTCGGAGGTTTACATACACCTTAGCCAAATATATTTAAACTCAGTTTTTCACAATTCCTGACATTTAATCTTGTTAAAAATGTCCTGTCTTAGGTCAGTTAGGATCACCACTTTATTTAAAGAATGTGAAATGTCAGAATAATAGTAGAGAATGATTTCTTTTAGCTTTTATTTCATCACATTCCCAGTGGGTCAGAAGTTTACATACACTCAATTAGTATTGGGTAGCTTGCCTTTAAATTGTTTAACTTTGGGTCAAATGTTTCGGGTAGCCTTCCACAAGCTTCCCACAATAAGTTGGGTGAATTTTGGCCCATTCCGCCTGACAGAGCTGGTGTAACTGAGTCAGGTTTGTAGGCCTCCTTGCTCGCACACGCTTTTTCAGTTCTGCCCACAAATTTTCTATAGGATTGAGGTCAGGGCTTTGATGACCACTCCAATACCTTGACTTTGTTGTCCTTAGCCTCCTAGTGCGGAAATCCCGTTAAATTCGACAACATCCAGTGAAATCGGAGCGCGCAAAATCGAAATATTAAACATTCATGAAAATACAAGTGTCTTACATTGTTTAAAAGCTTAACTTCTTGTTAATCCAGCTGCTTTGTCAGATTTCAAAAAGGCTTTACGGCGAAAGCACACCATGCGATTATCTGAGGACAGCGCCCCGCATTACAAACATTTTCCAAACAAGCAGAGGTGTCACGAAAGTTAGAAGTAGCGATAAAATAAATAATTTACCTTTTGAAGATCTTCCTCTGTTTGCAATCCCAAGGGTCCCAGCTACACATCAAATGGTCGTTTTGTTCAATAAAGTCCTTCTTTATATCCCAAAAAATTCAGTGTAGTTGTCGTGCTTGATTCAGTAATCCACTTGTTTCCTTCGTTCAAACGTTACAAATAAACTTCATCCAAACAAGTAATATGTAAATAAACAATCAATTTAAGACCGAGAATAGTATTACCGGAGATAAATAACGAAGTGCGCGCCACAATACTACAGTCAAAATGGGAGCCACCTAGAAAAATGACAAATTCTAGCTCATTTATCAAAAACCAAGCCTGAAATTCTTTCTAAAGACTGACATCTTGTGGAAGCCCTAGGAACTGCAATCTGGGAGGTATTCCTTTTGATTTTCCCAATAACAAGGATTTGATCAGAATGGATTCTCCTCGGGTTTTCACCTGCCATATCAGTACCGTTTTACTCACAGACATTATTTTAACAATTTTAGAAACTTCAGTGTTTTCTATCCAATACTATGCATATCCTAGCTTCAGGCCCTGAGTAACAAGCAGTTTACTTTGGGCACGTCAGTCATCCGAATACTGCCCCCGGCCCTCAAGAAGTTAAGCTATTTTGCCACAACTTTGGAAGTATGCTTGCGGTCATTGTCCATTTGGAAGACCCATTTCCGACCAAGCTTTAACTTCCTGACTGATGTCTTAAGATGTTCCTTCAATATATCCACATCATTTTCCTCTCCCTTTTTCCTCCAAACATAACGATGGTCATTATGGGCAAACAGTTCTATTTTTGTTTCATCAGATCAGAGGACATTTCTCCAAAAAGTATGATCTTTGTCCCCATGTGCAGTTGCAAACCGTAGTCTGGAGCAATGGCTTCTTCCTTGCTGAGCGGCCTTTCATGTTATGTCGATATAGGACTTGTTTTTACTGTGGATATAGATCCTTTTGTACCTGTTTCCTCCTGCATCTTCACAAGGTCCTTTGCTGCTGTTCTGGGATTGATTTGCACGTTTTGCACAAAAGTACGTGCATCTCTAGGAGACAAAGTGCATCGCCTTCTTGAGCGGTAGGCCGGCTGCGTGGTCCCATGGTGTTTATGCTTGCGTACTATTGTTTGTACAGATGAACGTGGTACCTTCAGGCGTTTGGAAATTGCTCCCAAGGATGAACCAGACTTATGGAGGTCTACAATCTTTTCAAATTTCTTTTGATATTCCCATGATGTCAAGCAAAGAGGCACAGAGTTTGAAGGTAGGCCTTGAAATACATCCACAGGTACACCTCCAATAGGCTAATTGACATCATTTGAGTCAATCAGAAGCTTCTAAAGCCATGACATAATTTTCTGGAATTTTCCAAGCTGTTTTAAAGGCTGTCAACTTAGTGTATGTAAACTTCTGACCCACTGGAATTGTGATACAGTGATTTATAAATTAAATAATCTCTGTAAACAATTGTTGAAAAAAATACTTGTGTCATGCATTAAGTAGATGTACTAACCAACTTGCCAAAACTATAGTTAACAAGAAATTTGTGGAGTGGTTGAAAAACTAGTTTTAATGACTCCAACCTAAGGTGTATGTTAACTTCCGACTTCAACTGTATATAGCGTAGGTAGATGGCGTGCATATCTGCAGTTGAAGTCGGAAGTTTACATACACCTTAGGTTGGAGTCATTAAAACTCGTTTTCAGCATTGATGTTTTGTATGGTAGAGTTGCGTCAAGTCGATCACCGTCTCATTTTTTTTTTTGTTGATACGTTAGATGGGACAATGTTAGCCTGCTGAGCTAAACTCTAGGTTCTCCGTTAAGTGCTCAGCTGCTCTCTAGCAGGTCAACTGTGGTATAGATTAGGGACGGGCACTTCTTTTCAGATATCTGAATAGTCAACATTTTTCTATTGACTCTTAACTAATTTAGAATGACTCAAATGCACATGGCAGATGTAGACATCGGTTTGGCTAACCACACCAGCAAAAGATGTGGTTTTCGCCATGATAGAACTGATTCTGTTTTGCATTGAACTGTGTCGGTTATTGTGGAAATTCTGTTAGGTGAACGCCTGTAATTCATCGACCTTGCCAAGGCTTTCGACTCTGTCAATCACCATATTCTTATCGGGAGATTCAGTAGCCTCGGTTTTTCTGATGACTGCCTTGCCTGGTTCACCAACTACTTTGCAGACAGAGTTCAGTGTGTCAAATCGGAGGGCATGCTGTCCGGTCCTCTGGCAGTCTCTATGGGGGTGCCACAGGGTTCAATTCTCGGGCCGACTCTTTTCTCTGTATATATCAATGATGTTGCTCTTGCTGCGGGCGATTCCCTGATCCACCTCTATGCAGACAACACCATTCTGTATACTTCCGGCCCGTCCTTGGACACTGTGCTATCTAACCTCCAAACGAGCTTCAATGCCATACAACACTCCTTCCGTGGCCTCCAACTGCTCTTCAACGCTAGTAAAACCAAATGCATGCTTTTCAACCGCTCGCTGCCTGCACCCGCACACCCGACTAGCATCACCACCCTGGATGGTTCCGACCTAGAATATGTGGACATCTATAAGTACCTAGGTGTCTGGCTAGACTGTAAACTCTCCTTCCAGACTCATATCAAACATCTCCAATCTAAAATCAAATCTAGAGTCTGCTTTCTATTCCGCAACAAAGCCTCCTTCACTCACGCCGCCAAACTTACCCTAGTAAAACTGACTATCCTATGTCGTGGGAAATTCCTGTATTTACCAAATCATGAGAGCAAACCACACACAAGTCAGTGTTAGTTATCACAAAGTCCATCTTTAATTATATGAGCTCCATTACAACCCTGTGACTCTCAGATCAATTCAGTGTCTATAAATGAATTCTCTGAGAGTCCCTTACACATTGCAACTGAGATCCTTTATAGCAAAGACACACATAGCCAGACAGCATTGGCATAATTGATCTTTCAGCTTTGTCTCCTAAACTATGTTCTTTTCTCAAACTCAGAACCAAAACAAATCCTCCATATCAACAAGCATATATCAAATCCATCCTATCTTGACAAGATCACAGAGACACATTGACTGGCACACAGACATTGTGGAGCCAAGAGACACACGCTTGACCTCTCTCCGGCCCAAATAACTTAGTCTTGACATAGAACAGATAACTGCAACCCCGCCACAGTATTATACAAAAATAACATTCTGATGAGAAGTAACTTACAAACATATGATAAATATAAAACATCTTACCTATGTTACCAACTAATTATGATTATTCCCCAACACCTACCGATCCTCGACATCGGCGATGTCATCTACAAAATAGCTTCCAACACTCTACTCAGCAAACTGGATGCAGTTTATCACAGTGCCATCCGTTTTGTCACTAAAGCACCTTATACCACCCACCACTGCGACCTGTATGCTCTAGTCGGCTGGCCCTCGCTACATATTCGTCGCCAGACCCACTGGCTCCAGGTCATCTACAAGTCCATATGCTAGGTAAAGCTCCGCCTTATCTCAGTTCACTGGTCACGATGGCAACACCCACCCGTAGCACGCGCTCCAGCAGCTGTATCTCACTGATCATCCCTAAAGCCAACACCTCATTTGACCGCCTTTCGTTCCAGTACTCTGCTGCCTGTGACTGGAACGAATTGCAAAAAATCGCTGAAGTTGGAGACTTTTATCTCCCTCACCAATTTCAAACATCAGCTATCTGAGCAGCTAACCGATCGCTGCAGCTGTACATAGTCTATCGGTAAATAGCCCATCCAATTTTACCTACCTCATCCCCATACTGTTTTTATTTATTTACTTGTCTGCTCTTTTGCACACCAATATCTCTACCTGTACATGACCATCTGATCATTTATCACTCCAGTGTTAATCTGCAAAATTGTAATTATTTGCCTACCTCCTCATGCCTTTTGCACACAATGTATATAGACTCTCTTTTGTTTCTACTGTGTTATTGACTTGTTAATTGTTTACTCCATGTGTAACTCTGTGTTGTCTGTTCACACTGCTATGCTTTATCTTGGCCAGGTCGCAGTTGCAAATGAGAACTTGTTCTCAACTAGCCTACCTGGTTAAATATAGTAGTGATGTATATTTGTAGTGATGGAAAATAACACGCTGACTTCAGGGCATTCTGGTGGGCTAAATGTCCTGCAGTAGCTCAACGCAGATATAAAAACTACATTCATAAGTTTTTGTTTTATTAAATTTGAGAATTTCAAATGTCATGGTATATCCTTGTAGGTAAAAATGTCATGGTATATCCTTGTAGGTAAAAATGTCATGGTATATCCTTGTAGGTAAAAATGTCACCAAGGATAATTTAGACCTAAACTGCCTTTTTTTTACAAAGGGGGAAAAATGGCTCAAATCAATACAAATGTCCATTCCAATATCCAGATATTAGATTTAATCGTGCCCGTCCCTAGTGCACATAAGAAGCATTGTGCTTCTAGCTGGTTGACTGTGGGACAGATATAGAGTGTTGGGCTCCTAGCTGGTTGACTGTGGGACAGATATAGTGTTGGGCTGCTAGCTGGTTGACTGTGGGACAGATATAGTGTTGGGCTGCTAGCTGGTTGACTGTGGGACAGATATAGTGTTGGGCTGCTAGCTGGTTCAGATATAGAGTGTTGGGCTGCTAGCTGGTTGACTGTGGGACAGATATAGAGCGTTGGGCTCCTAGCTGGTTGACTGTGGGACAGATATAGAGCGTTGGGCTCCTAGCTGGTTGACTGGGACAGATATAGAGCGTTGGGCTGCTAGCTGGTTGACTGTGGGACAGATATAGAGTGTTGGGCTCCTAGCTGGTTGACTGGTTCAGATATAGAGCGTTGGGCTGCTAGCTGGTTGACTGGTTCAGATAGTGTTGGGCTGCTAGCTGGTTGACTGGTTCAGATATAGAGTGTTGGGCTGCTAGCTGGTTGACTGGTTCAGATATAGAGCGTTGGGCTGCTAGCTGGTTGACTGTGGTTTCTCTATTTGGACCTTGGACATGATGATCAAGGAAGCATTTTTGATATTCAGCCATAACTGTTTTATGCTTCCTGCCTCAGGACTCAATGCTGGAGTTTGATGGGCAGCCCATCGACCTAGCCATCGTATCGGCCCAGCCCATCGACCCGGCCATCGTATCGGCCCAGCCCATCGACCCGGCCATCGTATCAGTCCAGCCCATCGACCCGGCCATCGTATCGGCCCAGCCCATCAACCCGGCCATCGTATCGGCCCAGCCCATCGACCCGGCCATCGTATCGGCCCAGCCCATCGACCCGGCCATCGTTTCGGCCCAGCCCATCGACCCGGCCATCGTTTCGGCCCAGCCCATCGACCCGGCCATCGTATCGGCCCAGCCCATGAAGCCTCCAACACAGAACATAGACCTGCCTCAGATGGGCTGTCCCCCAGCCCACCCAGAATCCTGCCTCTCACCACACACTGTTTCTGTACAGCCTGAGCCCACACAAGTGAGTTTACAGAGGGGTTTTACCACAGCATGACAGCAGGTTGTCCTTTCCAAAAGCACCATAACATCATCATCCCACCTGGCCAGATACGACTGTATCCTCTGTTTCTCCTACTGCGACCTTGTTTATTACTTGATTTCTCTGTCTGTAACTCTATTGTCGACCACTCGCTTGTGGCGATTAATCCGTTTTCCCTTTTAGGGATTGTTGGAAAGTACTACTGTCTGAGGTGTGGTAGAAGTGTGATGTCTCAGTCCTCTGTTCTCCCTAGGTCCCCATGGTGTCCCCCACGCCCGAGGTCTACTCCACGCCGCCTCCCATGTTCCACTCGTCACACACAGCAAAATCCCGACCGCAGACAGACTCCAACGACACCATCCAGGTAAATAAAGGAAGTCCTGGAATATTGTTAGACTGCAGCCACCCAAAAGCCAAAGGCTGTTCTCTTTGCTTCTGCACGGCAAGTGGTACCGGTGCATCGAGTCTCGCACCAACAGGCTTCTGAACAGTGGAAAAACACGCTTCAGCCCAGCTTAATTAACCTCTTAAGCCCACCCGACACGCAGACGTCTCATCTAGCCATCAGCAAATGCAAATGCGCTACGCCAAATGCTAATAGCACTCGTTAAAACTCAAACGTTCATTAAAACACACATGCAGGGTACTGAATTAAAGCTACACTCGTTGTGAATCTAGCCAACAAGTCAGATTATTAAAATGCTTTTCGGCGAAAGCATGAGAAGCTATTATCTGATAGCATGCAACACCCCGAAATACCCAAAGGGGACGTAAACAAAAGAATTAGCGTGGCGCTACACAAAACGCAGAAATAAAATATAAAACATTCATTACATTTGACGAGCTTCTTTGTTGGCACTCCTATATGTCCCATAAACATCACTATTGGGTCTTTTTTTTTCGATTAAATTGGTCCATATATACCCAAAATATCCATCTATGGAAACTGTGTGATCCAGAAAAAAACACAGTTTCAAAACGCAACGTCATTTTTTTAAATTAAAAAAGTTGACGATAAACTTTCACAAAACACTTCGAAATACTTTTGTTATCCAACTTTAGGTATTAGTAAACGTTAGTAATCTATCAAATTGATCACGGGGCGATGTGTATTCAATAGCTCCACGTCTTCAAATCATGTTCGAAAATCTCTCTTCCAAAACTTCCTGTCGGAGACCGGAAGGAATGGGGTCTCTCTTACTCGTTTGACCAAGAAACAACGTCCAGGCAATTGACAAGACTGGCGACATTGTGTGGAAGCTGTAGGACTTGCAATCTCAGCCCCATTTAATTTGCTGTCCCATAGACAATACATGCAAGTGGCGCATTGATATTTTTTCCAGTTTTCAGTGATCAGTTTTTCTTGCGCTTTTCGATGAAACACACGCTCTGTTATAGTCACAGCCGTGATTTAACCAGTTTTAGAAACGTCAGTGTTTTCTATCCACACATACTAATCATATGCATATACTATATTCCTGGCATGAGTAGCAGGACGCTGAAATGTTGCGCGATTTTTAACAGAATGTTCGAAAAAGTAAGGGGTAGGCTTAACATTAAACAAGAAAAAGGGGAATCGGGTGCTCGACTGAGGGACTTGAAAATCCCAAAATCATTCCTTACCCCCAGGAGAATTCAACTGGTGACTGTCATTCCTTACCCCCAGGAGAATTCAACCGGTGACTGTCATTCCTTAACCCCAGGAGAATTCAACCGGTGACTGTCATTCCTTAACCCCAGGAGAATTCAACCGGTGACTGTCATTCCTTAACCCCAGGAGAATTCAACCGGTGACTGTCATTCCTTAACCCCAGGAGAATTCAACCGGTGACTGTCATTCCTTAACCCCAGGAGAATTCAACCGGTGACTGTCATTCCTTAACCCCAGGAGAATTCAACCGGTGACTGTCATTCCTTAACCCCAGGAGAATTCAACCGGTGACTGTCATTCCTTAACCCCAGGAGAATTCAACTGGTGACTGTCATTCCTTAACCCCAGGAGAATTCAACTGGTGACTGTCATTCCTTAACCCCAGGAGAATTCAACTGGTGACTGTCATTCCTTAACCCCAGGAGAATTCAACCGGTGACTGTCATTCCTTAACCCCAGGAGAATTCAACCGGTGACTGTCATTCCTTACCCCCAGGAGAATTCAACTGGTGACTCTCATTCCTTAACCCCAGGAGAATTCAACCGGTTACTGTCATTCCTTAACCCCAGGAGAATTCAACCGGTGACTGTCATTCCTTACTCCCCAACTGGTGACTTTCCGGGAGAATAACAAAAACAGTCGCATTCTGTTTGAGTAAATCTGATTGATTGAAAACAAACAAAAGGTTTCTGCATGAATCGCCTTCATCAGAGCCTTGAGTAGGAAGAAGGTGGGTGGCACCTACATACCCTCACAGAGGGGTGTCCCGCTCATCAGGTCAATAGAGTAGCAACTAGATGGGCTTGTCCAAATGAGTATGATCTTCATTTGAAGATTCCTACACACACACACACACACACTCCACCTGAATAACAAGAGACAAAACATATGAAAGTGACCATTGCTCATTCAGAGCCTTAGTCTAAGGCAGTGGTCACCATCCTTTTCTGAAAGATAATTTTGCATTCAAAAAGCAAGCCGAGATCTACAGCTCCGATGTAAAAAAATAATAATAATAATACTTTAAAAAAAACATTTTTAAAATGGAAATGCTATGCAACATTGACATACCAAAAAGTTTTGTAGGATTGAGGTTTGTGCAGTAAGTCAAAAAAATGATCACAGCATATTGGCTATATGCCTGGACTGCCAATGTTGTTCTCGGACCATACTATATTTCAAAACTCGAGCTTTGATAACAAAATATATCAGTTGTATCACTTGCGAGGCATAGCTGAGCATAAATTGAAATAATTAGCTTTTACATTTTTTTTACTGGACTGATAGTACCTGATGTTCAGTCACGTTGGCAGCAGAGGGCCTCTCACGGTCCTCTTTCCTCTGGTGAGACTGAATCATTCCTCCAAACAGTTGCAAAACATTTTGCAACTAAAACAAGCGTTTCTATTGGACAAGTTTGGGTATGTCCCTCTCCGTTTCATTCCATTTTGCTTCCATTTAAGAATCCTTTTGCAACAGAATCGGTGGAATGAACACATCTCTGACCAGAGAGGGGGGGACAGTCTTCCAACTGATGGGGACACTCCAGGCGCATTGCATTATTTTTGCTTCTTGCACAAATGAACGTTGTTCCTATGACCCGAGGAAAAAGACGATACGAGTTGCTAACAATAACGCAGGCCTATCGATACACTTGGCTACTCATTCATTGCAGCTGTGGAAGTAGGGAGAAGCACTGTTGACAGTGCTGAATAAAGCTATCCTGGTCAGCTGGGTAGGCAGAGTTTGTCTCTTTAAGACACATTTAAATGTTTCAAAATGGGAACACTTTGGCTACCTGACGCACAGGGCTTCTGAATCAAGTGCACCCGCCTCTCGCGCACAGGGCTTCTGAATCAAGTGCACCCGCCTCTCGCCGACAGGGCTTCTGAATCAAGTGCACCCGCCTCTCGCGCACAGGGCTTCTGAATCAAGTGCACCCGCCTCTCGCCGACAGGGCTTCTGAATCAAGTGCACCCGCCTCTCGCCGACAGGGCTTCTGAATCAAGTGCACCCACCTCTCGACCGACAGGGCTTCTGAATCAAGTGCACCCACCTCTCGACCGACAGGGCTTCTGAATCAAGTGCACCCGTCTCTCGCCGACAGGGCTTCTGAATCAAGTGCACCCGCCTCTCGCCGACAGGGCTTCTGAATCAAGTGCACCCGCCTCTCGCCGACAGGGCTTCTGAATCAAGTGCACCCGCCTCTCGCCGACAGGGCTTCTGAATCAAGTGCACCCGCCTCTCGCCGACAGGGCTTCTGAATCAAGTGCACCCGCCTCTCGCCGACAGGGCTTCTGAATCAAGTGCACCCGCCTCTCGCCGACAGGGCTTCTGAATCAAGTGCACCCGCCTCTCGCCGACAGGGCTTCTGAATCAAGTGCACCCGCCTCTCGCCGACAGGGGCTTCTGAATCAAGTGCACCCGTCTCTCGCCGACAGGGCTTCTGAATCAAGTGCACACGCCTCTCGCCGACAGGGCTTCTGAATCACTTCCAACAGCGTGAGACTAATAAAACCAAAAATATAGGAGCGAAAGCCTTTCGTTGGCTTTTCTACAGAAACGCAGGTGATCTGCTAGGAAAGCCTTGAAGATCGACTAGTCTTATTGCAATCAACCGGTTGGTGACCACTGATCTAAGGAATTGACCAGTAGGGATATTGCATTTTTTAGAGGTTTAGGATGTTTACTATCATAGGAGCGTGTTCCTACAGAGAAGTTAGTGAGAAATAGTCATTTCAAGCGTATCACCGTACCTTTAAAAAAAAAAAATATATATATATATATATATACACACAAAAATTGGTGAGGTCCAGGGAATTGACAGAGGAAGTGTAAAGCTCTTCTGTAAATGATAAATGGAGATTAGATGTACAACACATCTACTCAAGTTGTCCGCTGTGCCCCTCCAGACTACCAGAATCTCATCATTCTATCAGAGCCACAGGGCCATAATTAGTGGCGATAGAACAGCTTCTATTGTCAAAACGCTGCTAAATAGATAACAACCTGGCTACACAGATGGAGTTGACCCTTGTATTGACCCATGTACACTGACACACTTGCTTCCGTTCAGCCACGAGCATTAGTGAGGTTGGGCACCGATGTTGAGCGATTAGGCCTGGCTCTGTAGGCGTTCCAATTTATTCCCAAAGGTGTTCGATGGGGTTGAGGTCAGGGCTCTGTGCAGGCCAGTCAAGTTCTTCCACATATGGGATTCCATGGCTGCTCGGCCATGGAAACCCGTTTCATGAAGCTCCAGACTAACAGTTCTTGTGCTGACGCTGCTTCCAGAGGAAGTTTGGAACTTGGTTGTGAGTGTTGCAACAGAGGACACGATTTTTACTGAGCTCTAAAATAAGCCATTCTGCGGGCCAGGCTTAATCGCCCAACATCAGTGTCCAACCACACTAATGCTCTTCTGGCTGAATTGAAGCAAGTCCCCGCAGCAATGTTCCAACATCTAGTGGAAAGCCTTCCCAGAAGAGTGGAGGCTGTTATAGCAGCAATGTTCCAGCGATTAGGCCTGGCTCTGTAGGCTGCCACGAGCATCTAGTGGAAAGCCTTCCCAGAAGAGTGGAGGGGTTATAGCAGCAATGTTCCAATTCCATCTAGTGGAAAGCCTTCCCAGAAGAGTGGAGGCTGTTATAGCAGCAATGTTGCAACAACATTTTTCTGAGCTCTAAAAAAGCCTTCCCAGAAGAGTGGAGGCTGTTATAGCAGCAATGTTCCAACATCTAGTGGAAAGCCTTCCCAGAAGAGTGGAGGCTGTTATAGCAGCAATGTTCCAACATCTAGTGGAAAGCCTTCCCAGAAGAGTGGAGGCTGTTATAGCAGCAATGTTCCAACATCTAGTAGAAAGCCTTCCCAGAAGAGTGGAGGCTGTTATAGCAGCAATGTTCCAACATCTAGTGGAAAGCCTTCCCAGAAGAGTGGAGGCTGTTATAGCAGCAATGTTCCAACATCTAGTGGAAAGCCTTCCCAGAAGAGTGGAGGCTGTTATAGCAGCAATGTTCCAACATCTAGTAGAAAGCCTTCCCAGAAGAGTGGAGGCTGTTATAGCAGCAATGCTCCAACATCTAGTGGAAAGCCTTCCCAGAAGAGTGGAGGCTGTTATAGCAGCAATGTTGCAACATCTAGTGGAAAGCCTTCCCAGAAGAGTGGAGGCTGTTATATCAGCAATGTTGCAACATCTAGTGGAAAGCCTTCCCAGAAGAGCGGAGGCTGTTATAGCAGCAATGTTCCAACATCTAGTGGAAAGCCTTCCCAGAAGAGTGGAGGCTGTTATAGCAGTGAAGGCGGGGTACCAACTCCATATTAACGCCCATGATTTTGGAGTGACATGTTCAACGAGGTGTCCACATACAGTTGGTCACGTAGTGTAGCTAGGTGGGGACAACCACCATCTCTCCCTGGTGACATACATGTTAAAGCCATTATTCCTTCCCATCCAGGTTTCCCTGTCGTCAGAGCAGCCCCCTGCCTCCTCTCAGACCCAGGAGGTCTTCCAGTCTGTCAACGGCCCCAAACCCCCACACAGCTCCGGCATCAATGTCAACGCAGCACCATTCCAGTCCATGCAAACAGTAAGGTCACACACTTTTGGATACTTGGAGACACACACACACACAATGGCTCACGTCATCTTTCCTGAGACTCTACTTTTTTGGGGGGGGGGATTTTACACGCAAAACCATTCTGTGATATTAGGAAAAGAAGCACACCCTATGTTAACATTACTGAACTAAGAAGAGCATTGGTTTGATTTGAACCATGCATACGCATACCACTGAGGCTAAGCTTCCTGCCATCCAGGACCTACAGTTGAAGTCGGAAGTTCACATACACTTAGGTTGGAGTCATTAAAACTCGTTATTCAACCACTCCACAAATGTATTGTTAACAAACTATAGGTTTGGCAAGTCGGTTAGGATATCTACTTTGTGCATGACACAAGTCATTTTTCCAACAATTGTTTACAGACAGATTATTTCACTTATAATTCACTGTATCACAATTCCACTGGGTCAGAATTTGACATACACTAATTTGACTGTGCCTTTAAACAGCTTGGAAAATTCCAGAAAATGATGTCATGGCTTTAGACGCTTCTGATTGACTCAAATGATGTCAATGAGCTTATTGGAGGTGTACCTGTGGATGTATTTCCAGGCCTACCTTCAAGCTCAGTGCCTCTGCTTGACATGGGAAAATAAAAAGAAATCAGCCAAGACCTCAGAAAAAAAATTGTGGACCTCCACAAGTCTGGTTCATCCTTGGGAGCAATTTCCAAATGCCTGAAGGTACCACGTTCATCTGTACAAACAATAGTATGCAAGTATAAACACCATGAGACCACGCAGCCGTCCTACCGCTCAGGAAGGAGACGCGTTTTGTCTCCTAGAGATGCACGTACTTTGGTGCGAAATGTGCGAATCAATGCCAGAACAACAGCAAAGGACCTTGTGAAGATGCTGGAGGAAACAGGTACTATATTGATATAACCTGAAAGACCGATCAGCAAGGAAGAAGCCACTGCTCCAAAATCGCCATTAAAAAAAGGCAGACTACGGTTTGCAACTGCACATGGGGACAAAGATCATACTTTTTGGAGAAATGTCCTCTGGTCTGATGAAACAAAAATAGAACTGTTTGGCCAGAATGTCCATCGTTATGTTAGAAGGAAAAGGGGGAGGCTTGCAAGCCGAAGAATACCAGCCCAACCGTGAAGCACGGGGGTGGCAGCATCATGTTGTGGGGGTGGCAGCATCATGTTGTGGGGGTGGCAGCATCATGTTGTGGGGGTGGCAGCATTATGTTGTGGGGGTGCTTTGCTGCAGGAGGGACCGGTGCACTTCACAAAATAGATGGCATCATGAGAAGGGAAAATTATGTGGATATATTGAAGCAACATCTCAAGACATCAGTTAGGAAGTTAAAGCTTGGTTGCAAATGGGTCTTCCAAATGGACAATGACCTACTTCCAAAGTTGTGGCAAAATAGTTTAAGGACAACAAAGTCAAGGTATTGGAGTGGCCATCACAAAGCCCTGGCCTCAATCTCATAGAAAATGTGTGGGCAGAACTGAAAAAGCTTGTGCAAGCAAGGAGGCCTACAAACCTGACTCAGTTACACCATCTGTCATGGGTGAATTTTGGCCCATTCCTCAACTTATTGTGGGAAGCTTGTGGAAGGCTACCCGAAACGTTTGTCCCAAGTTAAGCAATTTAAAGGCAATGCTACCAAATACACTCAATTAGTATCTAAACTTCTGACCCACTGGGAATGTGATGAAATAAATAAAAGCTGAAATAAATCTCTCTACTATTATTCTGACATTTTCACCTTCTTAAAATAAAGTGGTGATCCTAACTGACCTAGGACAGGGATTTTTTTACTAGGATTAAATGTCAGGAATTGTGAAACTGAGTTCAAATGTATTTGGCTGAGGTGTATGTAAACTTCAGACATTAACTGTATATAATGTCCGAGGAAAGCCCATAAATATGTCAGAGACTCAAGTCTCCCAAGTCATAGACTGTTCTCTCTGCTACTGCCCGGCAAGCGGTTCCAAGTCGAGGACCAAAAGGCTCCTTTTAACAGCTTCACCCCCCAAACCATAAGACTGCTGAACAATTCATCAAATGGCCACCCGGACAATTTACAATTTGCTTTATCTTGGCCAGGTCGCAGTTGCAAATGAGAACTTGTTCTCAACTAGCTTACCTGGTTAAATAAAGGTGAAATAAAATTTAAAATAAGCATTGACCCCCCCCCTCCCTCCCTCTTTATTTTGTACACTGCTGCTACTCGCTGTTTATTACCTATGCAAATGTCAGTTCACCCCTACCTACATGTACAAATTACTTCAACTAACCTGTACCCCCGCACACTGACTAGGTACCGGTGCCCCCTGTATATAGCCTCGTTATTGTTATTTTGTTTTTATTTTTTAAACTTTTAGTTTATTTGGTCAATATTTTCTTAACCAACAGCGCAGTTCAAGAAGAGTTAAGGGCAAATTTCACGGCGTACTTGTATTCGGCGCATGTGACAAAGTTTGATTTGACGAGCTACACTTGGACAAGGTTGAGTAGCAACAGATTACATTCCTTAGTTTGTGGCAGGGATTGGCCTGAAACACAAGTCCCAGATTGTGACTAACTCTGACCTTTTCTCAATCTTTTCAGGAAGTACCTATTGTTCATGGTTGAACCACAGTACTCACCAGGCTGCCTTATTCCCCTCAGGTATTCAATCTCAACGCCCCTGTCCCGCCAGCCAATGAGACAGAAGCCTTGACCCAGGCCAGCCAATACCAGAACAGCTACAGCCAACAGGGCTTCAGCAGCCAATCACAGCAGACGGAACAGCTGCAGTCTGGTGAGCTAGCAGGGTTAGAGCAGTTTTTGGCTCTTTTCCCACTTCCGAGTGGAGCCATACACCATTGTGCTCCTTCCATCCTGGAAGGACACGTTGAACAACGATATTTCATGACTGGTCTTAAAATTGCCATTTTACATAAACATTATTATTTTATTTTTTTCCTGTAGTGGTTAGTGCCTTCCACTCCCAGGACCTATCCCTGCCCAGCCAGGACTTGTCCCAGGGGCAGCAGCTCAGCCAGCATGGTACAGGGTTTGGCCCTGGGGCCAGTCACCAGGCCTTCTACAACAGCAGAGGCATGACCCGCGGAGGGCCACGTAATGCCAACGGCTACAGAGGTCCAGTATCGGTCCTCTACAGTCACTGTTAACTACTGCAGGGCCACACAGCATTTATTTTTTATATTTTACCTTTTATTTAACTAGGCAAGTCAGTTAAGAACAAATTCTTATTTTCAATGATGGCCTAGGAACAGTGGTTTAACTGCCTTGTTCAGGGGCAGAACGACAGATTTGTACCTTGTCAGCTCGGGGATTTGAACTTGCAACCTTCCGGTTACTAGTCCAACACGCTAACCACTAGGCTACCCTGCCGCACAGCATCTTCAATATACTACAGCTTTCTGTTCGCTTTTGGAGTTGATGATATTGTGTTTGAGAAGTGAGACTTTTTACAATGGCAGTGCATCTAACTTGAGTACCGATCCATTCCAGGGTGTGACAGTTACCAGTCTGCCTTCACCAACACTCCTAACTCTGGATACCGACAGGCCCAGTTCAACACACCTCGGGACTACTCCAATGGGGGCAACTACCAACGGGGGGTAAATAACTTTTGACCTTATCACTCACACAGGATGGATGTTGAGCTAACATGCTCAGGACCAGTTTCCCAGACTAAAAAGCACTTTCAATTGGGGGAGCTTTTATTTTTATTTTTTTGTAGTTCAAGACTAGACTTAATCTGTGTCTGGGAAGTTGGCCCTCAAAGTTGTCCTTGGTCGCAAATGTTCTGTTTGGCATCTATAAGAGCAGGGGGTGGCAGGTTGCCTAGCGGTTACGAGTGGTGGGCCGGTATCCCAGAGCGGACTGGTTTTGTGTTCCTTCTCCTTGCCATTTTACTGAATAGTCTCATTGTATTTGTTAGGAATCTATAAAGGACTACTCTCTAAGAACTGTCTATAATGTTTTGTCCTTCTTCCTCTGCCGCTTCAGGACGGTTATAATCCGGTAGACCGTGAAATGCTGAATAAGAACTACAAACGTGGTGCGGGTCAGGGACCCAGAGGTGTGTCTCGAGGAGGCAATGCCCAGGCCATCAGGTCCTGATCGGGCCTGTTTGACTGACTCCGACTGCTGGTTCCAACTCACTCCTTGTCCTTGGCCCTAAGGGATCACACACACCGTACTGAATGTTGATCTGCTGTTTGTTCAGCGACCACTTGATCGCTGGTGGACATGTGACATTTTTGTGCGACTTGTAAAATCTGTTTGCACTCTGAACAGAGGTGTTAAGTACTCTCAGCTAGAAAAAGCTACTGGTTTGTCTGAGCCTTAAAACGTCTGGAGACGTAAAACCGGTGTAGTGGTAGACTGACTTAGGTCTTTCTTTTTTGTTGTCCTGAGTGGGACAAGGATGCATCAATCGCATGTGGAGTTTCCACCATATTGCGTCTTACAGATCTGTAAAAAAAAAAATGTAAGGGTCCAAGGGGGTGGGGGGGTGTAAGGAGCGATTTGGGACAGGTTTTGGGACAGGTTTTGGGACAGGTTTTGACAGAGCGACAACATGCCATACCTCACTTTTTATTTGTCATGTGGTGTTCCTCATTAGATTTTTTAAAAATAAAACAAATAAAAATCCTGACTTTTAGATTAAAGTCATGCCTGCTTTGACATTTAAAAGAAAAAAAAGATGTTTTAAAATGAGTCTGAATATACAAGCCAGGCTGTAAATCCCGACAAATGGGTTTAAGCATTCCCTGTTTTGAAACAAATATTCCTGTAAACTTGAAAGTTTTCATTTTTATGAAATGACACACATACTCTGTCACTGCTGGTCCGAGTTCCCAGGAGTACTTCTCTGTTCTCTTGCCCAGTCCCCCCCCCCCTCTCTCTTTTTTTAAATTTTCCCCACATAATGTGATTTTGGCTTTTAAAAAAGTATTTTGTTTTCAATGGGTTTTTTTTAAAGAATCTCTCTTCCTCAGTTTGTAAATTGATGTTGCATCGAAGGGTTTCAATAAAGTTGCATTATCCTTGATTATCCTTAACCTCATTATCCTTGATTTGTGGTCGTTGCGTCCAGTGTTGTCTATTGCTGAGTGATTCAGGAGCAGCAAGGCTTGAACAAGATGGTTTCCCTGTTGAATTGTCTTCTCCATAGAAAAGTGATTGCAGCAGATGGATGACTTGGAGTTAAAACAGGAGATGTCTTTATGGAGAGTGTGGATTACTAGAACATGTTTCCAATACACACGATTTGACGATCATTACAAATTCTGGTGTGTGTGTGTGTATATATTTCACATTGATGTTGGGTGACGTGTGTGATATATATATATATATATATACTGCTCAAAAAAATTAAGGGAACACTTAAACAACACAATGTAACTCCAAGTCAATCACACTTCTGTGAAATCAAACTGTCCACTTAGGAAGCAACACTGATTGACAATAAATTTCACATGCTGTTGTGCAAATGGAATAGACAACAGGTGGAAATTATAGGCAATTAGCAAGACACCCCCAATAAAGGTAGTAGTTCTGCAGGTGGTGACCACAGACCACTTCTCAGTTTCTATGCTTCCTGGCTGATGTTTTGGTCACTTTTGAATGCTGGCGGTGCTTTCACTCTAGTGGTAGCATGAGACGGAGTCTACAACCCACACAAGTGGCTCCGGTAGTGCAGCTCATCCAGGATGGCACATCAATGCTAGCTGTGGCTAGAAGGTTTGCTGTGTCTGTCAGCGTAGTGTCCAGAGCATGGAGGCGCTACCAGGAGACAGGCCAGTACATCAGGAGACGTGGAGGAGGCCGTAGGAGGACAACAACCCGCCAGCAGGACCGCTACCTCCGCCTTTGTGCAAGGAGGAGCAGGAGGAGCACTCCAAGAGCCCTGCAAAATGACTTCCAGCAGGCCACAAATGTGCATGTGTCTGCTCAAACGGTCAGAAACAAACTCCATGAGGGTGGTATGAGAGCCCAACGTCCACAGATGGGGGTTGTGCTTACAGCCCAACACCGTGCAGGACGTTTGGCATATGCCAGAGAACACCAAGATTGGCAAATTTGCCACTGGTGGCCTGTGAATTTCACAGATGTGCTCAGTGTGAACCTGCTTTCATGTGACAGTCTGGAGACGCCGTGGAGAACGTTCTGCTGCCTGCTACATCCTCCAGCATGACCGGTTTGGCGGTGGGTCAGTCATGGTGTGGGGTGGCATTTCTTTGGGGGGCTGAACATCCCTCTATGTGCTCGCCAGAGGTAGCCTGACTGCCATTAGGTACCGAAATGAGATCCTCAGACCCCTTGTGAAACCATATGCTGGTGCGGATGGCCCTGGGTTCCTCCTAATGCAAGACAATGTTAGACATCATGTGGCTGGAGTGTGTCAACAGTTCTTGCAAGAGGAAGGCATTGATGCTATGGACTGGTCCGCCCGCCCTTTCCCCAGACCTGAATCCAATTGAGAACATCTGGGACATGTCTCGCTCCATCCACCAACGCCACGTTGCACCACAGACTGTCCAGGAGTTGGCGGATGCTTTGGTCTGGGAGGAGATCCTTCAGGAGACCATCCGCCATCTCATCAGGATGCCCAGGCGTTGTAGGGAGGTCATACAGGCACATGGAGGCCACATGCACTACTGAGCCTCATTTTGACTTTCTTTAAGGACATTACATCAAAGTTGGATCAGCCTGTAGTGTGGTTTTCCATTTTAATTTTGAGTGACTCCAAATCCAGACCTCCATGGGTTGATAAATTTGATTTCCATTTATCATTTTTGTGTGATTTTGTTGTCAGCACATTTAACTATGTAAAGAAAAAAGTATTTAATGAATATTTCATTCATTCAGATCTAGGATGTGTTATTTTAGTATTCCCTTTATTTTTTTTGAGCAGTGTGTATATATACAGTGGGGCAGCCACCAATTGTGCAAGTTCTCCCACTTAAAGATGAGAGAGGCCTGTCATTTTCATCATAGGTACACTTCAACTATGACAGAGAAAAAAAATCCAGAAAATCACATTGTAGGATTTTTAATGAATTTATTTGCAAATTATGGTGGAAAATAAATTACACCAGTCTAATCTCAAGAGTTGATAGGCTTGAAGTCGAAGAGCTGCTGGCAAAACGCTGCTGCCTACCATCGCTCAGTCAGACTGCTCTATTAAATATAAAATCATAGACTTAATTATAACATAACACACAGAAATACGAGCCTTTTGGTCATTAATATGGTCGAATCCGGAAACTGTCATTTCGAAAACAAAACGTTTATTCTTTCAGTGAAATACGGAACCGTTCTGTATTTTATCTAACGGGTGGCATCCCTAAATCTAAATATTCCTATTACATTGTACAACCATCAATGTTATGTCATAATTATGTAAAATTCTGGCAAATTAGGCAGCCCAAACTGTTGCATATACACTGACTCTGCGTGCAATGACCGCAAGAGTAGTGACACAATTTCACCTGGTTAATATTGCCTGCTAACCTGGATTTATTTTAGCTAAATATGCAGGTTTAAAAATAAATACTTCCGTGTATTGATTTTAAGAAAGGCATTGATGTTTATGGTTAGGTATAGTTGTGCAACGATTGTGACTTTTTCGCAAATGCGCTTTTGTTAAATCATCACCCATTTGGCGAAGTTGGCTGTCTTTGTTATGAAGAAATGGTCTTCACACAGTTCACAACAAGCCAGGCGGCCCAAACTGCTGCACATACCCTGACTCTGTTGCAAGAGAAGTGACACATTTTCCCGAGTTACAATACATTCATGTTAGCGGGCAATATTAACTAAATATGCAAGTTTAAAAATATATACTTGTGTATTGATTTTAAGAAAGACATTGATGGTTAGGTACACGTTGGAGCAACGACAGTCCTTTTTCGCGAATGCGCACCGCATCGATTATATGCAAAGCAGGACACACTAGAGAAACTAGCAATGTCATCAACCATGTGTGATTTATGATTTATCGATAGCTTTTTTATAAGGTAAGTTTAATGCTAGCTAGCAACTTACCTTGGCTTCTTACTGCACCTCGTGGAGTGCAATGAGAGGCAGGTGGTTAGAGCGTTGGACTAGTTAACTGGAAGGTTGCAAGATTTAATTCCCGAGCTGACGAGGTAAAAATCTTTCGTTTTGTCCCTGACCGTCATTGAAAATAAGAATTTGTTCTTAACTGACTTGCCTAGTTAAAAGGTGTAAACATTTCTTTTTTATCTGCCAAATCGGCCCTAATTAAATCGGTCCACCTCTAGTCAAGATGTCCAATCTAAAAAAAAATCTTCACTCCATCAGCTGCAAACTCCCTGATGGCATCTTTGGTAACCTAAAACAGGGCAGGTTAAATCCATGTATTCAACGCTGAGTCCAGTGGGCTAAATCAGGGTCACAGTGCTTCTTGGTAGTCATAAATAAATATACTTAGAAATCAAAGTATACACCTTACACACATGGTTATGGGTTTAAAAAAAGACACCTGTATCATGTCAGATTTGAAATGTAATTACATTTTGAGTGCGTTGGTAAATTCACTCTGGCTATCTACTCGGATTTCAGAGCACTCTAGTCTGCCAGAGCGCAGAATAGCTGATGAGGCCGGTTTCAGTAAACTTCGGCAAAAAAAAAAAGCGTAATTAAAAATTGTTGCCAGCAGCAGTTACAAACGCTCTGGATAACATGAAAACAGCTTAACCAGCTCTGCTAGGGCGAGTAAAATGGTCAGAGAGGTTCTCTCATTTGTGTCTGGAAAAAGCTAGTAAACGAGCCTATGTTTGCCAGTTAAGTTGTCCGGGGTGCCGTTGTGAGGTCAAAGCGTCCAGCTCTGAATTTATGAACGCCCTGAGAGCGACACTCAATTTACAAATGGACAATCTAGGCACACTCTGCATTCCAGATTGAATTTACGAAAAACACCTTTATATACACCACAGAAGACTGAACTATAACACAACCGTTTGACATAAACATTTGATAGTTACAGTGACAGACAACCAATATCTCCTTCTTTACCATAATAATATTGATCTTCTGTATCTCCTAAATAATGGATGACTGTGAAGCTCTGCGGGGACCAGACAAAAGTGTTTTTATACACAGTAAGGTGAACAGTATTATTTCCTGTCCGATTATCATGTACTATAGATGTTCAAATCAATGCATCATGGACTCAGAGAAACAATCTGTCAAATCTTCGTACTCGTCCAGTGTCCTTTTCGGATCGCAGTCATTCTCTGTTAAATAGATATTCGTTTCTCGAAGGTTGAGAAGCCATTGAGATGGGAACTCCGGAGTAGATAAAGGTTAACAAGCTAGCTGTTGGGAGTGAAATGTCTCGGCTTCTCGAACTGGCTGGCTATTTATTTTCACTTCTCAAAAATAACTTTGTCTTCAGCCAGGTCAAAAACAAGATATATTGTAGACTTGGTTACTTAGCACTGTCGGCAGCTGTCAATAGAATACATCAGCTTCATCCAATGCAAATTTTACTGGGAAATAAATGTACTCAAGGATCTTTGAACCTGCGCGAATACTTTTTCAGCGCAGATGCTTGCTTTTTGTTTTCAGTGCTCATTTCCCTGTTGCACCACTACGTTGCAACCGTGAAACAAGTCCCCCATTCCACCGGAAGCGAAATAATAGTTCCACAACTATATTCACAAACGCACATCACCAAAGAACAAAATAAGACAAGTCTCAAAACATTTAAGTGGAATGATTTAATCATCTCAGCAAAGTAAAAAATAACATTAGAATCAGGGCTTTTCATCCCACATGCACAGTTCCTTTGAGTTCTCAACTTTATTTATTTTACTCTGAATATTCCAAGACCCTTAAATTTATCTGTTACAAAATTATTATTTTTTTCTTCTCCATAATGTATTTTCCCTCTGGTACCCATGCTCTTTGTCATGTTACAGGTCATCAAATACTTTTTTCCTGGAGGATTTGTCCTGCTTTCCAGTTTGGTAAATGTGAGATGAACACTTGTCCATAAGAGAGAAGGATGTGGAATGAAAATTAGAAAGAAAGAAAAAGGCAAGCGTGTAGAGGCATGACGTGTCTCTGTGGGGATAGTCCTGCGTTCATTCTGGAGGCACTTTGGCACAGATTAATACCCTCTTAACCCGTATGGGTAGAGCGCAGGGACATGGGAAGAGTAATACCTGGCTCTGGGTGGATTCACACTACTGAGCCAAGCTCTACCTACTGCACTGGCCTGGTTATACATCTAATGTAAAAAAAAAAAAAAAAACATATTTGAGCCAGCACGGTGCGAGAGTGTGAAAGGAGTATAGTACCTCACGACAGGGCAGGATTGGTTTGTTTGACACTGGGTACACACTGTAGTCAGCCAGACACACCCACCACTGTACTGTAGTACAGGCAACCCTGAGGTGGGGGGTGCCAACAAGTGGCAAAAACATTTCAACAGAATGAGAAATGATAAAACATCAAGTCAGAAAAGCAGTGAACTTTTAACACAATCGGGTGGGATTCTTTCATTTATGGAGAACAATAAAGGGAGGAAGGAAGATCTCTGACTGAGGTCTCGATAAAGGCAGGTCCCATCACAAAAGAAGAGCAATCCTTGTCTGTCCTCTCTCTCTCTCTCTCATCATCATTTCTCTACCTTCCCCTCTTCCTCAATGAAAGGAGAGCCGCCCTTGTCCTCTCTCCCCTTCCTCCTATTCCTATCCTCTCAAAGGTAGAGCTCCTTGGCTAGGATATGATGCAGTTTCTCCCGGAGGACTCTGAAGCGGGGTCGCACCAGGGGGTCCAGGGTCCAGCACTGCTTCATGACTTCATACACCACCTCAGGACAGCCGTCCGGGGCGTCCATCTTGTAGCCCTTCTCTACGCGTGGTACCACCTCCTTCAGAGGCTGAGGGAGGAGGAGAAGGTCGGGATGAGGAAATCAGAAAATAATAAAAAGGTGAAGAGGGGAGTGGACACGGGAGTCATTTATAGAGGATCAGAGTGGACACGGGAGTCATTTATAGAGGATCAGAGTGGAAAGTCATTTAAAGGATAATGGACACGGGAGTCAAAAGGATCAGAGTGGAAGTCATTTATAGAGGGAGTGGACACGGGAGTCATTTATAGAGGATCAGAGTGGACACGGGAGTCATTTATAGAGGATCAGAGTGGACACGGGAGTCATTTATAGAGGATCAGAGTGGACACGGGAGTCATTTATAGAGGATCAGAGTGGACACGGAAGTCATTTATAGAGGATCAGAGTGGACACGGGAGTCATTTATAGAGGATCAGAGTGGACACAGGAGTCATTTATAGAGGATCAGAATGGACACATTTCAGATTTACTACATCAAAACTATTAACTGCTTAGATTCATGTAAACTCTATAAGCTGTCACACACCTGCCAATCTGTCCAGGCAAAAAATATACTTACAATTCTGGGGTAAGGCACTCGGCCAAAGGAGTAGATCTCCCACAGCAAGATCCCATAGCTCCACACATCTGACTTGGTGGAGAATTTCTGTTGATCAAGACAGCATTTCAGCTCATGTGTAACACATACAGTACATCATTAAAATGGTGCCAATCAGCAGTACAATACTATCGATATATTCTAAAATCTCAAGTCGACCTCTAACCCCTACACTCCCTGTAGATCTCAGAGGATTAGATAAGTGTAAGCAATATGGTGGGAGCTCCATTTTGCCCTCTGATAGGCTAGATGGAATTGCAACCATATTGCTTTACACCTATCCAATCTCCTCCAATCAAAACAAGTTCCAAGAGCAGGGGTTGGGCAAACCTTTTGGCTCAAGGGCCACATATTATACGTGTGACAAAACATGTGAAGCCTTTATTCATTTTCACATCGACACAGCAACAACTAGTGAACTGTAGGTGTGCATATGCCTGCAGAACATTTCTGCCCTTATACCATATACATACCCCTTGTTTTGTTGTGAACACAAAATTGATATAATTTATATCATCACAGACACAGTCAAACACATACACAGATCCTGCATCTCTACCCTTGTAAAGTGCAAACTTAAAAAGATATATATATTATATGACTGGAGACATGCAAAATGTAAAAAGCAGATGTGTAAAAAAAATAATAAAAGATTCTAAAATTTGAGTGAAACATCCGTTTCCTTTGGAACAGTCCGTTTCTGAAAGCCTATTAAGGAACAATTCTCATCTCCATTTGTGAGCCATATTTACAGTTATCCAATCACCTCAGCCCAAATCTGACTGATTAGTTATTACCTGTATCCAGGTGCATTGCTGGATAAATCTCACTGCATCACCATCACCATGGAAAAGCATCATCCTTGCCTACCTCAGTCACGGTTATATGAGTCTTAAAATGTGAACAATGGGTCTGGGTCACCTATCTTGGCAAGGGAATGAAAAAAGTCTGTGGTCATCTTTGATATTGAGATTCTCATAAACAGCTGACAAGTGGTCATTTATTAAATTTGACCTGTGATGGGATTTGTTGTAATTCATGAATGAGAATGTTTTTTTCACACACATATCTGGACCTGAATAAAACAAGCACCATTTGGGCTTTTTTAATGTTTGGGAACTTTGTTTACATTCAGTGAGCCGTAGAACTGGTGGTCTATTGTTTCCGTTTTGGACTTCTCCTTTTAAAACACTGTGTCACATTAGATGTCGATGAGCTACAATTGTGTGTGTCTGTGTGTGGTGGTGCTTTCTCACTGTCGACAGACAGGGGGGCATGATACAAGCTCCATCTCAGTTTCGATCTTGGTGAAGTCTGAGAAGAGGTGGGAAAACTCTGCATGCAACTATGTCCTGATGTGGGCGTGTTCTGTGTCGAAACATGAGAAAAAGACCTGCTGCTCATTTGCCTGGAGAACAATCATAAGTTTGGCCTTGAACATCGTACGTTTGGCCTTGAATGCTTTCTTTCACGTTGGAATACAGTCCCAATGCACAAAAACACAATTTCCCAGCAGTTTAACATTTACATCGTTCAGATGGCCCAATATGTCCACACCGAAAGCAAAGTTGCCCAGCCAGTTTGTCTTTCAACTCGGGAAAAGTTGCCAGGTATGTTCCTTGATACGTTTGGTAAAGCGCTCTCCCCTCTCAGTTCCCACACACACACGTGGAAATACTTTCCTCAGGCTTAGCCAGCGCACATTTTAATGGTTCAACAAGTCCTGGTGCTCTGCCTTTGTCATTGAGCATTTGAATGAACCCCCTTGCCTGTATAAAGTTTACAACTTTTACAGCTTTAACACACTTTTACACAGGGCTTCCTGATGAATAATACAGTGAATAAATATTCATTTCGAGTTAGGGCTTTCTTTTACTCTGTCTCGTCATCTTTTTAGTAGGTTTTACCGGTTAGATTTGTTGATACGTTTGTCAATTGGCTCCAAGGTAGATTAATTTTCCCAAGCAGTCAGAGCCTCCGTTTGTTCCCATCATTGATTCCATCGTAATAAGTTCCTCCGTTATTTCAAAGTTCTCATTTTCATTCATGACAAAAATGTCAAGTTGAGCGGTGTCTCTGATGTCAGTAGTCTCCTCCGGTAGAAAAATGATCGACGCCATCTGTTTTTTTTTTCCCTTCAACTTCGGGAGATTATCTTCTCCCCTATGACTCCCACACGCATGGTGATGTTCTGCGTGATAAACTAATGGTCTCCAATTGTTTTTTTTACTCTCAGGACAAAAATTCTACTTTGTACTGTCGCGACCATACACTCTTTCAGCAAACTCCCTTTCAGCAAAAGGTTTGCTTTGCGATTTTATCTGCCACTATGTATCTCGCCTTAGTTACGAAGTCTTGAGTAGAACACCGTTTTAGCAAACGTATTTTGTTGGCTTTTAAAATGTGGCAAGTTGAGGCCTTCCTTGCCTTTTCCTGAGAGGACAGATTGCTAGCGTAGTTATTAGCATGCTTGCTTGAAAAATGACAATTGAGATTATATTCCTTAAGGAGAAGTTTCTCAAGTTTCATGCATAAAACACGTGTATTCATCAACGTTTATGATGAGTATTTCTGCAAATTGATGTGGCTCTCTGCAAAATCACCGGATGTTTTGGAACTACTGAACATAACGCACCAATGTAAACTCAGATTTTAAAAAAATATAAATATGAACTTTATCGAACAAAACATACATGTATTGTGTAACATGAAGTCCTATGAGTGTCATCTGATGAAGATCAAAGGTTAGTGATTAATTTAGCTCTCTTTCTGCTTTTTCTGACTCCTCTCTTTGGCTGGAAAAATGGCTGTGTTTTTCTGTGACTTGGCTCTGACCTAACATAATCGTTTGGTTTGCTTTCGCCGTAATGGCTTTTTGAAATCAGACACTGTGGATGGATTAACGAGAAGTTTATCTTTAAAATGGTGTAAAATACTTGTATGCTTGAGGAATTTTAAATTATGAGATTTCTGTTTGTTTTGAATTTGGCCCCCTGCACTTTCACTGGCTGTTGGCGAGGTGAGACGCTACCATCCCGAATATCCCAGAGAGGTTAAACGGCAACACTTTCTTGGCATATTATGTCCAATATTAGTCAAACAGGTATTTTGCTGTCATGGTGCCACAGCACCATCTATTGGAAACACAGAGAACACCGCCAGGCCACAGCACCATCTATTGGAAACACAGAGAGCACCGCCAGGCCACAGCACCATCTATTGGAAATACAGAGAGCACCGCCAGGCCACAGCACCATCTATTGGAAATACAGAGAGCGCCGCCAGGCCACAGCACCATCTATTGGAAATACAGAGAGCACCGCCAGGCCACAGCACCATCTATTGGAAATACAGAGCGCGCCGCCAGGCCACAGCACCATCTATTGGAAATACAGAGAGCACCGCCAGGCCACAGCACCATCTATTGGAAATACAGAGAGCACCGCCAGGCCACAGCACCATCTATTGGAAATACAGAGAGCGCCGCCAGGCCACACACCATCTATTGGAAATACAGAGCGCGCCGCCAGGCCACAGCACCATCTATTGGAAATACAGAGCGCGCCGCCAGGCCACAGCACCATCTATTGGAAACACAGAGCACACTGCCAGGCCACAGCACCATCTATTGGAAATACAGACAGCACCGCCAGGCCACAGCACCATCTATTGGAAATACAGAGCGCGCCGCCAGGCCACAGCACCATCTATTGGAAACACAGAGAGCACCGCCAGGCCACAGCACCATCTATTGGAAATACAGAGCGCGCCGCCAGGCCACAGCACCATCTATTGGAAACACAGAGCACACTGCCAGGCCACAGCACCATCTATTGGAAATACAGAGAGCACCGCCAGGCCACAGCACCATCTATTGGAAACACAGAGAGCACCGCCAGGCCACAGCACCATCTATTGGAAATACAGAGCGCGCCGCCAGGCCACAGCACCATCTATTGGAAACACAGAGAGCACCGCCAGGCCACAGCACCATCTATTGGAAATACAGAGCGTGCCGCCAGGCCACAGCACCATCTATTGGAAATACAGAGCGTGCCGCCAGGCCACAGCACCATCTATTGGAAACACAGAGAGCACCGCCAGGCCACAGCACCATCTATTGGGGAAACAGAGCGCACTGCCAGGCCACGACCTACAGATTCCTCCCTTTCTGAACACAACCCAGGGTAAACTTTCCATACCACGGCTCAAACTCGGGGCCCTCTGCCTCGCTAAAACGTGACCGCCCTCCTTGACAAAATACAAACCAGTTGAGCTATGGAAAACGATCAAATTCGATAGCGACATTGAGAACATTTCAAGCTAGCTCTAGCACGTTCTAGCTTACCTTTTCCCTCAGAGCCTCTGGTGAGGTCCACTTGATGGGCAGTTTGGCCGTGTCCTGATTGGATGAGGCCTCTTTGGTCAGGCCAAAGTCGCTGACCTTAGCGATGTTTTCGTCAGACACCAGAACGTTTCGTGCCGCCAGGTCTCTGTGGACAAAGTTATTGGCCTCCAGATACTCCATGGCCTCACACACATCACTACGGAGGAGGAGGAGGAGGAGGGACACAGGCAACATTTAGTTTAATTATTTAATGTACAGTTTACATTGGCAGTGAGGTCTCTGTTCAAGTTGTTGGCATCGAGATACTCCATCTCCTCACACGCAAGTCACAATGGGGGGGATGGGTCGGCATGTAAAGAGTCTGACAATGCTAAACAAAATTGACGATGTTACAATTCCAACTGGCTGCTCTAAGCCACTGTCAACAGACTTCTGGTAATATTATTGAAGATGTACAGATCAATCATTATCATACTCACAGTGAGAACTTGAGTAGACAATCCCCGAAGATCACTGTCCGGCCTCTGGAGCGCAGGTAGTCCACTAGACTGCCCTATAAAAAGAGAAGTCTTCAGTGCTATCTGGTTCTTTATTTCTATAAATATATATTGATTTATTTATGAACTCCTTTTAACGTAACTGAATCATAAAGAGCCTTCCTACCTTGGCCATGTACTCGCTGACAATAAACAGGCTTCCCGTCTCCTCAACGATGACACCTATCAACTGAACCAGGTTATTGTGTCTCAGCTGCCTGCAGAAGAGGACCAACACACATTAGCAAGAGTTCCACATTATAGAAAAGCTGTTTAAAATAGCTGCACAGTAAACCAACACGTTTTAACCAAAACCTCACAGATCAAACGAACACTGATCTAAGAAAACAATAAGGATGTTAAACACTTGACCAGAGTTGTGGTCCTCTCTCAAAGCTCTGAAACTAACCAGAGTTGTGGTCCTCTCTGAAACTAACCAGAGTTGTGGTCCTCTCTCAAAGCTCTGAAACTAACCAGAGTTGTGGTCCTCTCTGAAACTAACCAGAGTTGTGGTCCTCTCTCAAAGCTCTGAAACTAACCAGAGTTGTGGTCCTCTCTGAAACTAACCAGAGTTGTGGTCCTCTCTCAAAGCTCTGAAACTGACCAGAGTTGTGGTCCTCTCTGAAACTGACCAGAGTTGTGGTCCTCTCTGAAACTGACCAGAGTTGTGGTCCTCTCTGAAACTGACCAGAGTTGTGGTCCTCTCTGAAACTGACCAGAGTTGTGGTCCTCTCTGAAACTGACCAGAGTTGTGGTCCTCTCTGAAACTGACCAGAGTTGTGGTCCTCTCTGAAACTGACCAGAGTTGTGGTCCTCTCTGAAACTGACCAGAGTTGTGGTCCTCCCTGAAACTGACCAGAGTTGTGGTCCTCCCTGAAACTGACCAGAGTTGTGGTCCTCTCTGAAACTAACCAGAGTTGTGGTCCTCTCTCAAAGCTCTGAAACTGACCAGAGTTGTGGTCCTCTCTGAAACTGACCAGAGTTGTGGTCCTCCCTGAAACTGACCAGAGTTGTGGTCCTCCCTGAAACTGACCAGAGTTGTGGTCCTCTCTGAAACTAACCAGAGTTGTGGTCCTCTCTCAAAGCTCTGAAACTAACCAGAGTTGTGGTCCTCTCTGAAACTAACCAGAGTTGTGGTCCTCTCTCAAAGCTCTGAAACTGACCAGAGTTGTGGTCCTCTCTGAAACTGACCAGAGTTGTGGTCCTCTCTGAAACTGACCAGAGTTGTGGTCCTCTCTGAAACTGACCAGAGTTGTGGTCCTCTCTGAAACTGACCAGAGTTGTGGTCCTCCCTGAAACTGACCAGAGTTGTGGTCCTCCCTGAAACTGACCAGAGTTGTGGTCCTCCCTGAAACTGACCAGAGTTGTGGTCCTCTCTGAAACTGACCAGAGTTGTGGTCCTCTCTGAAACTGACCAGAGTTGTGGTCCTCTCTGAAACTGACCAGAGTTGTGGTCCTCTCTGAAACTGACCAGAGTTGTGGTCCTCTCTGAAACTGACCAGAGTTGTGGTCCTCTCTGAAACTGACCAGAGTTGTGGTCCTCTCTGAAACTGACCAGAGTTGTGGTCCTCTCTGAAACTGACCAGAGTTGTGGTCCTCTCTGAAACTGACCAGAGTTGTGGTCCTCTCTGAAACTGACCAGAGTTGTGGTCCTCTCTGAAACTGACCAGAGTTGTGGTCCTCTCTGAAACTGACCAGAGTTGTGGTCCTCTCTCAAAGCTCTGAAACTAACCAGAGTTGTGGTCCTCTCTGAAACTGACCAGAGTTGTGGTCCTCTCTCAAAGCTCTGAAACTAACCAGAGTTGTGGTCCTCTCTGAAACTGACCAGAGTTGTGGTCCTCTCTGAAACTGACCAGAGTTGTGGTCCTCTCTGAAACTGACCAGAGTTGTGGTCCTCTCTCAAAGCTCTGAAACTAACCAGAGTTGTGGTCCTCTCTGAAACTGACCAGAGTTGTGGTCCTCTCTGAAACTGACCAGAGTTGTGGCCCTCTCTGAAACTGACCAGAGTTGTGGCCCTCTCTGAAACTGACCAGAGTTGTGGCCCTCTCTGAAACTGACCAGAGTTGTGGTCCTCTCTGAAACTGACCAGAGTTGTGGTCCTCTCTGAAACTGACCAGAGGTGTGGTCCTCTCTGAAACTGACCAGAGTTGTGGTCCTCTCTGAAACTGACCAGAGTTGTGGTCCTCTCTCAAACTGACCAGAGTTGTGGTCCTCTCTCAAAGCTCTGAAACTAACCAGAGTTGTGGTCCTCTCTGAAACTAACCAGAGTTGTGGTCCTCTCTGAAACTGACCAGAGTTGTGGTCCTCTCTGAAACTGACCAGAGTTGTGGTCCTCTCTGAAACTGACCAGAGTTGTGGTCCTCTCTGAAACTGACCAGAGTTGTGGTCCTCTCTGAAACTGACCAGAGTTGTGGTCCTCTCCCCAAAGCTCTGAACCTGATCAGAGTTGTGGTCCTCTCTGAAACTGACCAGAGTTGTGGTCCTCTCTGAAACTGACCAGAGTTGTGGTCCTCTCTGAAACTGACCAGAGTTGTGGTCCTCTCTGAAACTGACCAGAGTTGTGGTCCTCTCTGAAACTGACCAGAGTTGTGGTCCTCCCCCAAAGCTCTGAACCTGATCAGAGTTGTGGTCCTCTCTGAAACTGACCAGAGTTGTGGTCCTCCCCCAAAGCTCTGAACCTGACCAGAGTTGTGGTTCACTCTGAAACTGACCAGAGTTGTGGTCCTCTCTGAAAGCTCTGAAACTTACGTCATAACTGAGGCCTCTGCGATGAAGGCCTGTGCCGTGGCATCATGCTTGATACACTTCACAGCTACTTTGGTCCCTCTGTAGTCTCCCACCTTCACATCTGAAGAGAGAGAGACACAGACTCAGGATGGGTGTTTAACCCTTCCACATCCTGGAAATACCTTGGCTCAATAGTCATGGGTGGCCAATGAGTGGCACACACTCTGTAAACGATTTAAACACCCATCCTGCGTCTGCGTAAGTGAGAATGAGAGCATCCATTTAAGACCATTTTTCACACACACTCCAACAGAACAGATATTGGGTCCAGTGAACTGACATCCCAGAACAGGGTGTGACGCAGAGGAGTGACTGAGCCCCCCCCGAAGGCCTAACATCCCCATACAACCGCAGACATACATGGACAGGCACACACATACTTGCCTCCAAACTCTCCCTTGCCTATGGACTGCTGAATGTTAAGCTCCTTCCTGTTCAGAGCCCAGCCACTCCTAGAGAACTCATCCTGGGCTGCCACAGTTCCCTCCTCCAGCTTCGGCTTGATTAGTTTGGTGCAGAGACCATCTGCGTCTTTGGTATAGTGCTGAGGACAAAGAGAGAGCGAGAGCCAGAGCGAGAGAGAGAGAGAGAGAGAGAGAGAGAGAGAGAGAGAGAGAGAAGGCGTAGGTCAATAACATGACCCAGGAAGGGTTAAAGGTTGTGATTACTGGTGATGGTTCATGCGTTAGATTTTAACCAGGTTTGGGGTCAATTCAGGAAGTAAAGATAGAGTTGATCCCAACCCTGGTAGGAACCTTAGGATTTATTCATCAGGACCTAGCAGTAACCAACAGAGGGCAGCATTGTTAAAAACAGCAGAGCATTGGTTGGGTTTAAGTTTTTAAAAATATATATACACGCATGTCATCCACATGGACTGAGTTGTGGACCTAAAGTACATGTACAGTGAAGGAAGAGAGAGAGGGTGGTTTAGAAGGAAGGAAGGAAGAGAGAGAGGGTGGTTTGGAAGGAAGGAAGGAAGGAAGGAAGGAAGGAAGGAAGGAAGGAAGGAAGGAAGGAAGGAAGGAAGAGAGAGGGTGGTTTAGAAGGAAGGAAGGGGGTTTAGAAGGAAGGAACAGAGGGTGGTTTAAAAGGAAGGAAGGGGGTTTAGAAGGAAGGAACAGAGAGGGGGTTTAAATGCAAGGAACAGAGAGGGTGGTTTAGAAGGAAGGAACAGAGAGGGTGGTTTAGAAGGAAGGAACAGAGAGGGTGGTTTAGAAGGAAGGAACAGAGAGGGTGGTTTAGAAGGAAGGAACAGAGAGGGGGTTTAGAAGGAAGGAACAGAGGGGGTTTAGAAGGAAGGAACAGAGAGGGTGGTTTAGAAGGAAGGAACAGAGAGGGGGTTTAAAAAGGAAGGAAGGGTGGTTTAGAAGGAAGGAACAGAGAGGGTGGTTTAGAAGGAAGGAAGGGTGGTTTAGAAGGAAGGAACAGAGAGGGTGGTTTAGAAGGAAGGAAGGGTGGTTTAGAAGGAAGGAAGGGGTATAGAAGGAAGGAAGAGAGAGGGGGTTTAGAAGGAAGGAAGAGAGAGGGTGGTTTAGAAGGAAGGAACAGAGAGGGTGGTTTAGAAGGAAGGAACAGAGAGGGTGGTTTAGAAGGAAGGAAGGGTGGTTTAGAAGGAAGGAAGGGTGGTTTAGAAGGAAGGAAGGGTGGTTTAGAAGGAAGGAACAGAGGGTGGTTTAAAAGGAAGGAAGGGGGTTTAGAAGGAAGGAACAGAGAGGGGGTTTAAATGCAAGGAACAGAGAGGGTGGTTTAGAAGGAAGGAACAGAGAGGGTGGTTTAGAAGGAAGGAACAGAGAGGGGGTTTAGAAGGAAGGAACAGAGAGGGGGTTTAGAAGGAAGGAACAGAGAGGGGGTTTAGAAGGAAGGAACAGAGGGGGTTTAGAAGGAAGGAACAGAGAGGGGGTTTAGAAGGAAGGAACAGAGGGGGTTTAGAAGGAAGGAACAGAGAGGGTGGTTTAGAAGGAAGGAACAGAGAGGGGGTTTAAAAAGGAAGGAAGGGTGGTTTAGAAGGAAGGAAGGGTGGTTTAGAAGGAAGGAAGGGGGTATAGAAGGAAGGAAGAGAGAGGGTGGTTTAGAAGGAAGGAAGGGTGGTTTAGAAGGAAGGAAGGGTGGTTTAGAAGGAAGGAAGGGTGGTTTAGAAGGAAGGAAGGGTGGTTTAGAAGGAAGGAAGGGTGGTGTAGAAGGAAGGAAGGGTGGTGTAGAAGGAAGGAAGGGTGGTGTAGAAGGAAGGAAGGGTGGTGTAGAAGGAAGGAAGGGTGGTGTAGAAGGAAGGAAGGGTGGTGTAGAAGGAAGGAAGGGTGGTGAAGGAAGGAAGGGTGGTGTAGAAGGAAGGAAGGGTGGTGTAGAAGGAAGGAAGGGTGGTGTAGAAGGAAGGAAGGGTGGTTTAGAAGGAAGGAAGGGTGGTTTAGAAGGAAGGAAGGGTGGTTTAGAAGGAAGGAAGGGGGTTTAGAAGGAAGGAACAAGAGGGGGTTTAGAAGGAAGGAAGGGGGTTTAGAAGGAAGGAAGGGGGTTTAGAAGGAAGGAAGGGGTTTAGAAGGAAGGAAGGGGTTTAGAAGTAAGGAAGGGGTTTAGAAGAAGGAAGGGGGTTTAGAAGGAAGGAAGGGGGTTTAGAAGGAAGGAAGGGGGTTTAGAAGGAAGGAAGGGGGTTTAGAAGGAAGGAAGGGGTTTAGAAGGAAGGAAGGGGGTTTAGAAGGAAGGAAGGGGGTTTAGAAGGAAGGAAGGGGGTTTAGAAGGAAGTAAGGGGGTTTAGAAGGAAGGAACAGAGGGGGTTTAGAAGGAAGGAACAGAGAGGGGGTTTAGAAGGAAGGAAGGGGGGTTTAGAAGGAAGGAAGGAAGGGGTTTAGAAGGAAGGAAGGGGTTTAGAAGGAAGGAAGGGGTTTAGAAGGAAGGAAGGGGGTTTAGAAGGAAGGAAGGGGGTTTAGAAGGAAGGAAGGGGGTTTAGAAGGAAGGAAGGGGGTTTAGAAGGAAGGAAGGGGGTTTAGAAGGAAGGAAGGGGGTTTAGAAGGAAGGAAGGGGGTTTAGAAGGAAGGAAGGGGGTTTAGAAGGAAGGAACAGAGAGGGGGTTTTGAAAGTGAATGCCGGATCAGGTGTCTTCAGGGGAAATGATCTAGAACCTACCGCTAACAAACCGTTTCAGAGGCCAGAACACCTCACTAACAGCAAAACCATGTCTGTATAGTCAACAACGGTGCTCAAGTGCTCACACACTGCTTGCAAAATAATAGACAGCTTTTTTGACCAAGTGGAAAGCTCATTGGTACTAGCTTGCTTCAGAAGCCGGTCCCAATTCCTTCCCTACATTTTTCCCTTGGCCCTTTGATGTTTACAGACCTGTAAGGTGGACGCAATATGGTGGAATCTCCACAAATACACTGTTTAAACCCATCTAGAATATTCAGATCTACTACAGTCAAAATGGTAAAGGGCCAAGGGGTCAGGTTTAGGGGTAGGGAGCGATTGGGTGGCTTATATATATATATATATATATATATATATATATATATATATATATATATATATATATATATATATATATATATATATATATATATATATATATATATATATATATATATATATATATATATCTTCCCCTGTACCTCCACCAGCTGCATGAGGTTCTCGAAGAACTCGTCCTCGTCGATGCTGAGCTGACCCTCCTTGTAGACGATACGGTAGTGCTCCACCTTGCCGTCACAGCTGACACACAGAGTGTAGTCTCCGGGGTAGTTGGTGCTCTCTCTGACCAGGAACAGGCCCGTCTCTGGGGGGATCAGGAGACTCTCTGCCTGCTCCCTGGTGATCTTACCATGGAACCATCTGGAAATGGGGGCGGGGGGGTCAACATTGTTGTCAACAGTTGTCACAAAGTGCTTTTCTTTTTACAACAAAGAGTCTCACACACACACACACTTCTCAGAACTGAAGTATGTGGCTAAATGTGGGAGATTGAAAGGAACCAACAGGAAACCTTGCAGACAGACAGACAGACAGACACACACACAGCACAAAACGGTGCTGGAAACAGACAGTACACTACAACTACAGGGCTGAGTAGACAGAGGCAGGACTCAGCCCCGCCCGGCCCAACTGGGGTTTAGATTCACATAACACACTGCCACGACAACCAGCCTATCTGCACTGTTCAATCACACAGAAACATACCGATACACAGAAACATACCGATACACAGAAACATACTGATACATACTGATACATACTAATACACAGAAACATACTGATACATACTGATACACAGAAACATACTGATACACAGAAACACACTGATACACAGAAACACACTGATACACAGAAACATACTGATACACAGAAACACACTGATACACAGAAACACACTGATACACAGAAACATACTGATACACAGAAACATACTGATACATACTGATACACAGAAACATACTGATACACAGAAACATACTGATACACAGAAACATACTGATACACAGAAACACACTGATACACAGAAACACACTGATACACAGAAACATACTGATACACAGAAACATACTGATACATACTAATACACAGAAACACACTGATACACAGAAACATACTGATACACAGAAACACACTGATACACAGAAACATACTGAAACACAGAAACATACTGAAACACTGATACACAGAAAAACAGAAACCGTTCAACCTGAGTATCAGTCACAGAGCGGTGAACTACAACTGAAAGTCGTAAATGTTTCATAGTTTGACTTCACTTTACATTGAATGTGTTTCTTCTTTAATTGACCAGTCCTGCAGCAACACCGCGCCACTGGCGAGTCCTGCAGCAACACCTCGCCACTGACGAGTCCTGCAGCAACACCGCGCCACTGACGAGTCCTGCAGCAACACCGCGCCACTGGCGAGTCCTGCAGCAACACCGCGCCACTGGCGAGTCCTGCAGCAACACCGCGCCACTGGCGAGTCCTGCAGCAACACCGCGCCACTGGCGAGTCCTGCAGCAACACCGCGCCACTGGCGAGTCCTGCAGCAACACCTCGCCACTGACGAGTCCTGCAGCAACACCGCGCCACTGGCGAGTCCTGCAGCAACACCGCGCCACTGGCGAGTCCTGCAGCAACACCGCGCCACTGGCGAGTCCTGCAGCAACACCGCGCCACTGGCGAGTCCTGCAGCAACACCGCGCCACTGGCGAGTCCTGCAGCAACACCGCGCCACTGACGAGTCCTGCAGCAACACCGCGCCACTGACGAGTCCTGCAGCAACACCTCGCCACTGACGAGTCCTGCAGCAACACCGCGCCACTGACGAGTCCTGCAGCAACACCTCGCCACTGACGAGTCCTGCAGCAACACCGCGCCACTGGCGAGTCCTGCAGCAACACCTCGCCACTGGCGAGTCCTGCAGCAACACCGCGCCACTGGCGAGTCCTGCAGCAACACCGCGCCACTGGCGAGTCCTGCAGCAACACCGCGCCACTGGCGAGTCCTGCAGCAACACCTCGCCACTGACGAGTCCTGCAGCAACACCGCGCCACTGACGAGTCCTGCAGCAACACCGCGCCACTAGCGAGTCCTGCAGCAACACCGCGCCACTGGCGAGTCCTGCAGCAACACCGCGCCACTAGCGAGTCCTGCAGCAACACCGCGCCACTGGCGAGTCCTGCAGCAACACCGCGCCACTGGCGAGTCCTGCAGCAACACCGCGCCACTGACGAGTCCTGCAGCAACACCGCGCCACTGACGAGTCCTGCAGCAACACCTCGCCACTGACGAGTCCTGCAGCAACACCGCGCCACTGACGAGTCCTGCAGCAACACCTCGCCACTGACGAGTCCTGCAGCAACACCGCGCCACTGACGAGTCCTGCAGCAACACCGCGCCACTGACGAGTCCTGCAGCAACACCGCGCCACTGGCGAGTCCTGCAGCAACACCTCGCCACTGACGAGTCCTGCAGCAACACCTCGCCACTGAATTACTTCCATGGGAAGTAATTTCAGTACAACATGGAGTGATGACTGTACTTCATCTGACTCAGACTGGTTTAACCAGGCTATGGAGACTGTACTTCCCCTGACTCAGACTGGTTTAACCAGGCTATGGAGACTGTACTTCCCCTGACTCAGACTGGTTTAACCAGGCTATGGAGACTGTACTTCCCCTGACTCAGACTGGTTCAACCAGGCTATGGAGACTGTACTTACGGCATTAGACTCAGACTGGTTCAACCAGGCTATGGAGACTGTACTTACGGCATTAGACTCAGACTGGTTTAACCAGGCTATGGAGACTGTACTTACGGCATTAGACTCAGACTGGTTCAACCAGGCTACGGAGACTGTACTTACGGCATTAGACTCAGCTTGCCCCCTTGCTTCACCCCTTCCCTCTTCTGAACGTAGTTAGCTGGGATGGTGCCTTCTCGACCTGCTGTGTTCTTGGCTTTGTACCAGTTGGGGTCCTGAGACAAAACATGTCACCGTTACTCCGATTAGAAGATCAGGGTTGACTGAGTAAATAACGTAGTGAGATGGACAACAAATATTATTTAGTACTACGCCTCCTTTTTAAAAAAAAAAAAAAAAAAATTTTTTTTTCTTCTTTAGAATTTCAAGAAACACGACAAAAATGTGAAAGATTAAGCCTACGTTTCTCCTTAAAACGATAAACCATTTTGGTCTGTTTTTCTAGTCTCGCTTGCCAGAGACAATGGCAGCTGTGGTGAAAGACAACCTGCTTCCTAAACACGGAGAGTTTAGGTACGTTACCTTAGTGACAACAATGATGGTTAAGACATCTCCTTTGTTGAAGGGCAAGTCCTGCTCCGTGGTACCCTTGAAGTTGTACTTGGCCATACACTCTGTGCCCCGTGGCCATGATGGGGTCTGAGGGACAGGAGCGAGTGAGGAAAAGGTTATCACAAAAAAGCAAAAGTGGAATTGATTTATTTTATTTATTTATTCAACCCTTGCAATAAACCAGCTCAATGACAATAGGTGGTGTAGTGCAAGGGGATCTGAAACGTCTCCTCGGGGACCACCAGACGTTTCATGTACCTCAACTACTCCGGGGGCCAGCACACCCGATTCAACTACTCCGGGGGCCAGCACACCCGATTCAACTACTCCGGGGGCCAGCACACCCGATTCAACTTGTCGACTGATCATCAAGCTCCCTGAATAGGTGAAACCGGTGAGATGGTTCTGAGCTACAACTAAAATCAAATGACATGTTGTATATAGTGTAGTGTTTTCTCTATTCAACATGAAGCCATCTTCGTCTGTGATCTCCGGGTCTCACCTGGGATTCAGACATGCTGAACAAGGCAGTGGGGTCTCCTGACGCAGGCCTCACACACCAGACGTTACCATAGCACACTCACACACACACACCTGTGGAGAGACAAGAAGCGACCGTTACATACAATACAGTAGACAACCACCACCTAAACTCAACATTCAAAATGGGGCAGTCAGTAGACCCATCTGAGAGTAAAACATGTGAACAGGGAGGAGTATAAATAACAGCCGGCTATAGAAAGCAGAAGTAGGTCTTTTGATAATTCTTCTTTTTTTTTTTTTTTTTTTCCATCTCACTTTCGCAACCGTGGGTTGCCAAGTTTCCATTACGATCCAACGGTGTCACCGTGTGGTGATGGGGGCTGATCTTTGGTTCAAATCAATAATAACCATACTCCCGAGTTGTCGGCAACATTTTAGTTCGGCCCAATCTAATATGGTAGACAGAACTGCAGATTAATGCTGCGTATGTAGAAGACGATTTATGGTCATTCCTGGAATCTGCATTGGGCCGTACAATATTTAGATGTGATGCGGCCTCCGCAGAAGTCAAGGCATCCCTACTTCTTCTTGCGCTCTGCAGAGCTGTTGTGAAGGAAGTTGTCAAAAGTAGTGAGTTTATACAGGACGTACACCCCCCCCCCCCAATCATGTCAATGCAGAGCCCTCCACATTTTTACAGAATTTGGGAGGCACACGGCAATGCGATACGGAGCTTGATTTGGCCTCTGCAAGCCTCTAGAGGTACCGCAATTGCATCACACGTACGGAGCCTCTGGGCCTGAGCTTAAAGATGAAAAAGAGATTCTCGCTAGTAAATGACCAGTACGAGGGCCATTCAAATAGATTATTCACAGGAATATGTGGTAAACATAGAGAAAGACAGATGTCATCTTTATATGTCCCATTATGGTGTCTATGAGCGCACGGGCAGCGTCACCCAGGGCTCCACGGTGATTTACTGCCATCTACATCACAGTTATGGAGTATTTGCTTTCAACTATAATTCATTGGTTTCTGATGACCCGGATAGAGTCATGTGATCCTTCTTTCACCCATAGGAAGGCCCACCCAGTTGACTATTTTAAAATGGTGAAACCCTCATTCACCCATAAGAAAGCCCACCCAGTTGACTTTTTTAAAATGGTGAAACCCTCATTCACCCATAGGAAGGCCCACCCAGTTGACTATTTTTTTTAATGGTGAAGCCCTCAATGTCATAACAGTTTATATCCACCTAGAGTCCTCTATCCAACTCTATGGTGGCAAATTCCCACTTGGTTTCAAACACAGAAAATCTCCTCCTAATCAGTTTAAAACTAGCCTGGTCCCAGATCTGTATAAACAACTCATGGACCATAATAGTTGGCAAGAAAATACAAACAGATCTGGAACCAGGCTAGTTAAAAGTAACTATGAACCAAAAACTAAAAATATAGTTTCATTCCATATGGAGAAGACATCTGGATTCCTGTTCTCACCAAAACATAGTTGATACTTTCAGCCCCAGTGAATCTACTGTAGGGTTAATATAGTTCTCCTCAACATTGGAATGGGGCGGCAGGGTAGCCTAGTGGTTAGAGTGTAGAGGGGGTAGGTAGCCTAGTGGTTAGAGCGTTGGACTAGTAACCGAAAGGTTGCAAGTTCGAATCCCCGAGCTGACAAGGTACAAATCTGTCGTTCTGCCCCTGAACAGGCAGTTAACCCACTGTTCCTAGGCCGTCATTGAAAATAAGAATTTGTTCTTAACTGACTTGCCTAGTAAAAAAAAAGGTAAAAAAAAAAAAAAAAAAAAGTGGTTGGACCATTAAAGGATTCTTCTCATTCTTCATTTTCTAGGTTGGCAGACACTAACCATAGGGAGTGAAGTGTTTTTTAAAGCATATTTTATTCTAACAAAAAATAATAATTGGCCACAGTAAATGACATATGGATGTATTGACATAGTATTTATACACAAAACAGAGCAGCATGTAGAAGCATAGATGATGTCATTAACAGAACAGACAAACCCATTCTAGTAATTCTGTTTCCATGCACACGGGGGGGGGAGATGCACGGCCCATGAGTGATGTCATCATCCCGGGACAAACCACTTCCCAGCCAGGGTCAGTTGCCATGGATGAGTCCTGGGCCGTGTTCATTAGGGACCAAATGAAAAGAAACGACTGAAAACAGAGAGAGACTACTTGGACCTATTCCAATGTGAAATGCACATTTTCCCTATTCCGCTGTTTTATAAAAGGTTCTCTGTTGCATGCCCTAATGAACAGAACCCTGGCTGCTGAGTAACGACGTGAGATCACTTCCTCCTAGAGACATATCACAGAGAGAACCCATTACAGCTAGAGAGGACTGCCAATGGTGAACTTCCTGTACGACAGAGAGCCAAGACTGATTAATCTACACTAGGGTAGGTTCACTAAAAAACACGCTTAGAGAGAGAGACAGAGAGAGAGAGAAAGAGAGAAAAGAGAGAGAGAGAAAAGAGAGAAAAGAGAGAGAGAGAGCGAGAGAGAGAGAGAGCGAGAGAGAGAGAGCGAGAGAGAGAGAGCGAGAGAGAGAGCGAGAGAGAGAGAGCGAGAGAGAGAGAGCGAGAGAGAGAGCGAAAAGAGCGAGAGAGCGAAAAGAGCGAGAGAGCGAAAAGAGCGAGAGAGCGAAAAGAGAGAGAGAGCGAAAAGAGAGAGAGAGCAAAAAGAGAGAGAGAGCAAAAAGAGAGAGAGAGAGCGAGAGAAACACACTGAATCCTCAGGACCAGAACATCTAATCAATCAGAATAAAACAAATTACAACACAGTCAAAACAAAACTACATTGCTTATTGGGAAACACAAACACAAAGCAAAATGCAGTGCTATCTGGCCCTAAATCAACAGTACACCGTGGCTAACTATTAGACCATGGTTACTGATCAAAACCTTGACAAAGTACAGGCTCAGTGAGCACAGCCTTGCCATTGAGAAGGGTAGACACAGGAAAACCTGGCTCCCTGTAGAGGCAAGGCTGTGCAACCACTGCACAACAGCAGAACCTGAGACGGAGCTGCATTTCCTGACAAAATGTTTTTAAAAAATGAAACAATTAGTGTCATTTCCCCAAATTTTAAACCCTGATTCAAGGTTTCAATTCAAAAGACCTCTCTGATGAGGATAGGCTACCAACTTATGGCAGGTTGGGGGAGGACGCAGAGAGCTGTGGGTTGGCAGAGCACTACATTGCTGCCTGCCATAAGTTGAGGGACAGTGTCTGACAGACCAATCAACCTGCACATGTCCTCTACTGTATGCTTATTGTTCAATGTGTGGTTATTTTGACCCTTGGTTATTGTTGTTACTGTTGTCCCGTTGACAATTTTGATTCTCATTATTTTCATATTGTAAATATCCAAAGTAAGCTTTGGTAATATGTACATTGTTACATCATGCCAATAAAGCAAATTGAATTGAATAGACAGACAGACAGACAGACAGACAGACAGACAGACAGACAGACAGACAGACAGACAGACAGACAGACAGACAGACAGACAGACAGACAGACAGACAGACAGACAGACAGACAGACAGACAGACAGACAGACAGACAGACAGACAGACAGACAGACAGACAGACAGACAGACAGACAGACAGACAGACAGACAGACAGACAGACAGACAGACAGACAGACAGACAGACAGACAGACAGACAGACAGACAGACAGACAGACAGACAGACAGACAGACAGACAGACAGACAGACAGACAGACAGACAGACAGACAGACAGACAGACAGACAGACAGACAGACAGACAGACAGACAGACAGACAGACAGACAGACAGACAGACAGACAGACAGACAGACAGACAGACAGACAGACAGACAGACAGACAGACAGACAGACAGACAGACAGACAGACAGACAGACAGACAGACAGACAGACAGACAGACAGACAGACAGACAGACAGACAGACAGACAGACAGACAGACAGACAGACAGACAGACAGACAGACAGACAGACAGACAGACAGACAGACAGACAGACAGACAGACAGACAGACAGACAGACAGACAGACAGACAGACAGACAGACAGACAGACAGACAGACAGACAGACAGACAGACAGACAGACAGACAGACAGACAGACAGACAGACAGACAGACAGACAGACAGACAGACAGACAGACAGACAGACAGACAGACAGACAGACAGACAGACAGACAGACAGACAGACAGACAGACAGACAGACAGACAGACAGACAGACAGACAGACAGACAGACAGACAGACAGACAGACAGACAGACAGACAGACAGAGAGACAGACAGACAGACAGACAGAGAGAGAGACACAATCCCTTTAATGATGACAGCTTCTCCATCCTGGTGGGTGAAATCAATGGGTATGTACATAGTCAATACATAGTCAATGTTAGGCTTCGAGGGGACTCGTACGGTAGGTACACCTATAGCTCATCTCTTGGCAGTAGTACTGTAGACTACTTTATCACGGACCTCAACACAGTCTCTCTTAGAGCGTTCACAGTCAGCCCACTTACACCCGTCAGACCACAGCAAAATCACAGTCTACTTGGACAGAGCAATACTCAATCATGCCAAATGCTATCTATAGAAGGAAAGTAGTGTGGAAACCTACCAAAAAACAATTAGGCAACAAATTCAATCCCTTCTAGACAACCTCCCGGACAAAATGTTTCACTGTAATAGTGACGGTGTAAACTTGGCAGTAGAAAACCTAAACAGTATAATTGACCTCTCAGCTTCTCTATCAAATCTAAAAAAATGTAAGCAGACAACCTAAGAAAATAAACAACAACAAATGTTTTGATGAAGAACGTAAAAACCCCAAAAGACCCAGAAAACCTGAGCCTACACCTTCACTAGGGTGAATCACTAAAACAACACAGAAATACACTAAGGAAAAAGGAACAGCACATCAGAAATCAGCTCAATGTAATTGAATAATCCATAGAATCACTTCTGGGAAAATTGGAAAATGCTAAAAAAAAAACACGAAGAATTACATTGGGGCAAAAAAGTATTTAGTCAGCCACCAATTGTGCAAGTTCTCCCACTTAAAAAGATGAGAGAGGCCTGTAATTTTCATCATAGGTACACTTCAACTATGACAGACAAAATGAAAAAAAAAATCCAGAAAATCACATTGTAGGATTTTTTATGAATTTATTTCCTTAGCTCTGGAATTTCCCCAATATTTGGCACCAAGGACTGATCACCCCAGTCCACAAAAGTGGAAACAAATTTGACCCCAATAACTACTGGGGGATAGGCGTCAAAATTAAGGAAATATTTGACTATGTACAGACTCAGTGAGCATAGCCTTGCTATTCTTTAGGCAGACCTGGCTCTCAAGAGAAGAGCCACTGCCCACAAAATGAGGTGGAAACGGAGCTGCACTTCCTAACCTCCTGCCCAATTTATGACCATATTTTAGAGACATATTTCCCTCAGATTACACAGATCCACAAAGAATTTAAAAAACAAACCTGATTTTGATAAACTCCCATATCTACTGGGTGAAATTCCACAGTGTGCCATCACAGCAGCAAGATTTGTGACCTGTTGCCACGAGAAAAGGGCAACCAGTGAAGAACAAACACCATTGTAAATACAACCCATATTTATGCTTATTTATTTTCCCTTTTGTACTTTTGAAATGTCTTTATTCACTTGGAACTTCTGTGAGTGTAATGTTTGCTGTCATTTTTTCTTGTTCATGTCATTTGTTGCTGCTGGCTGCACAGCTAGAGTGACTGGTAGTAAGGAGGACCTACGACACTTCCCTTTGAAAACACCTTTCATCCATGGTTACTATGCTACAGACACTCATTTAAAAAAAACGCAAGTCGGGTCAACACAGCTACCGTGTGTGTGTGGAGCAGCAGGAGAAGTCAGGTCAACACATCTACGGTGTGTGTGCAGCAGCAGGAGAAGTCAGGTCAACACATCTACGGTGTGTGTAGAGCAGCAGGAGAAGTCAGGTCAACACATCTACGGTGTGTGTAGAGCAGCAGGAGAAGTCAGGTCAACACATCTACGGTGTGTGTAGAGCAGCAGGAGAAGTCAGGTCAACACATCTACGGTGTGTGTAGAGCAGCAGGAGAAGTCAGGTCAACACATCTACGGTGTGTGTGGAGCAGCAGGAGAAGTCAGGTCAACACATCTACGGTGTGTGTGGAGCAGCAGGAGAAGTCAGGTCAACACATCTACGGTGTGTGTGGAGCAGCAGGAGAAGTCAGGTCAACACATCTACGGTGTGTGTAGAGCAGCAGGAGAAGTCAGGTCAACACATCTACGGTGTGTGTAGAGCAGCAGGAGAAGTCAACACATCTACGGTGTGTGTAGAGCAGCAGGAGAAGTCAGGTCAACACATCTACGGTGTGTGTGGAGCAGCAGGAGAAGTCAGAACACTTGAAGGCTCCCAGTCATATAATGTATGACCTACCATGACACATTGGGCAAGGCAGTTCAGTTCCACATAGTGTTGTAATGATGAGGAGTAATACCACATACTGATGCCCTTTATCGGGTCAAAGGTCAAGCACACACTTCCTACACCATGCTCTCTCTCACTAACACCATGCTATATCTCACTAACACCAGCCTCTCTCACTAACACCATGCTATCTCTCACACTAACACCATGCTATCTCTCACACTAACACCAGCCTATCTCTCACTAACACCAGCCTCTCTCACTAACACCAGCCTCTCTCACTAACACCATGCTATCTCTCACACTAACACCATGCTATCTCTCTCACTAACACCAGCCTCTCTCACTAACACCATGCTCTCTCACACTAACACCAGCCTATATCTCACTAACACCATGCTATCTCTCACACTAACACCATGCTATCTCTCACACTAACACCAGCCTCTCTCACTAACACCATGCTCTCTCACACTAACACCAGCCTATATCTCACTAACACCATGCTATCTCTCACACTAACACCAGCCTATATCTCACTAACACCAGCCTCTCTCACTAACACCATGCTCTCTCACACTAACACCAGCCTATATCTCACTAACACCAGCCTCTCTCACTAACACCATGCTCTCTCACACTAACACCAGCCTATATCTCACTAACACCAGCCTCTCTCACTAACACCAGCCTCTCTCACACTAACACCAGCCTATATCTCACTAACAGCATGCTCTCTCTCACTAACACCATGCTATCTCTCACACTAACACCAGCCTATCTCTCACTAACACCAGCCTCTCTCACTAACACCAGCCTCTCTCACTAACACCAGCCTATCTCTCACACTAACACCATGCTAACACCTGCAGAAATAGATTAGCTGACGTGTCTAAAGTACACTAACCATGAAAATATCCCTGACCAGCCGTTCAAGACTTTTGCAAATGTAAGAACGACAGAAGAAACCCAAATCAAACGGACGCTTTTGAGATATCAATTTGATTTCCTGTCGTTTACATATTGATCTGTATGACAATACATCTGGGTTCGTTATATTGATAGCAACAGGAGGGGGTCTGGGCAAAGCCCCCCCCCCCCGGCCAGTGACGTCACTGTGTAAGGAATGGAACAACATGGACCACACCTGCATTGCATGATCCTTTCCATTTCTCTCTACCAGAAATAGCTCCACGTAAATTTGCGTTCACAACTGCATTTAGCCCTGCTGGGTGAAGAACATGCAGTATGAAAAACTACTTGGATAGGCCCACATCATAGCATAGGGAAACTCCTTGGATAGGCCCAACATCATAGTGTAGGGAAACTCCTTGGATAGGCCCAACATCATAGCATAGGGAAACTCCTTGGATAGGCCCAACATCATAGTGTAGGGAAACACAACCCTACCCCCTAACCCCACCCAACTCTACCCCCTAACCCCACCCCCTAACCCAAACCTACCCCCAACCCCTAACCCAACCCTACCCCTAACCCCACCCTCTAACCCAACCCCACCCCTAACCCAACCCTACCCCTAACCCAACCCTAACCCCACCCCCTAACCCAACCCCCTAACCCAACCCCCTAACCCCTAACCCCACCCTACCCCCTAACCCTAACCCAACCCTAACCCCACCCCCTAACCCAACCCCTAACCCAACCCCACCCCCTAACCCAACCCTACCCCCTAACCCTAACCCAACCCTACCCCTTAACCCCACCCTACCCTACCCCTTACCCAACCCCTAACCTAACCCTACCCCCACCCTCTAACGCAACCCTACCCCAACCCCTAACCCAACCCTACCCCCTGACCCCACCCCTAACCTCACCCTACCCCCTAACCCCACCCAACCCCTAACCCTACCCCCTAACCTAACCCCACCCCTAACCCCCACCCTCTAACCCAACCCTAACCCCACCCTACAACTCTTCATGGAACCACAGCCCCTCCCCTTTACAGGACTACACTACACAGCCCCTCCCCTTTACAGGAAGACACTACACAGCCCCTCCCCTTTACAGGAAGACACTACACAGCCCCTCCCCTTTACAGGAAGACACTACACAGCCCCTCCCCTTTACAGGAAGACACTACACAGCCCCTCCCCTTTACAGGAAGACACTACACAGCCCCTCCCCTTTACAGGAAGACACTACACAGCCCCTCCCCTTTACAGGAAGACACTACACAGCCCCTCCCCTTTACAGGAAGACACTACACAGCCCCTCCCCTTTACAGGAAGACACTACACAGCCCCTCCCCTTTACAGGAAGACACTACACAGCCCCTTCCCTTTACAGGAAGACACTACACAGCCCCTTCCCTTTACAGGAAGACACTACACAGCCCCTTCCCTTTACAGGAAGACACTACACAGCCCCTTCCCTTTACAGGAAGACACTACACAGCCCCTTCCCTTTACAGGAAGACACTACACAGCCCCTTCCCTTTACAGGAAGACACTACACAGCCCCTTCCCTTTACAGGAAGACACTACACAGCCCCTTCCCTTTACAGGAAGACACTACACAGCCCCTCCCCTTTACAGGAAGACACTACACAGCCCCTCCCCTTTACAGGAAGACACTACACAGCCCCTTCCCTTTACAGGAAGACACTACACAGCCCCTCCCCTTTACAGGAAGACACTACACAGCCCCTCCCCTTTACAGGAAGACACTACACAGCCTTTGTGGTCTGGTCCTACTGATCTCAGACATACTTTAGCTGCAGAGGTCTGAAGTGCAGTCGAATCTCTGCTAGCCTTGGTTCCTGACTGACAATTCAGCAAAGTGAACTCAGCCTACATATTTTCTGATGGACACCACCAGGCTTCCACACACACACACACACACACACACACACACACACACACACACACACACACACACACACAGTTTCCTCTATACATGCTGCAGTGCATGCAGTACAGTAGAGTAGAATGCCTGTCGTGCTGCGTGACATGTGCCTGAGGCTACAACAGGAACCAGGAAGTTGGCTTCAATGAAAGCTTCTCTCAGCATGGAGACATGATGTGCTCTGTGATACAGACTGACTACAGAGGTAGAGGCACAGCTAACTAACATCATGAAATAGACAGTCCCAGGGAGAAGATATTGATACATCTCTACGATGTTGGTCGATAGTCTAAAGGCTAAGGATGGCACAACTATCATATACAGCAATCGTGTAACCAACAATTATGGACAATAACTGTTAACAAGTCCCATAGGGCAGTGCACAATTGGCCCAGCGTGTCCAGGTTTGGCCGGGGTAGGCCGTCGTTGTAAATAAGAATTTGTTCTTTACGGACTTGCCTAGTTAAAACGTAGGCTAAATAAAACAACAAAATAAAAATGACAAACCTCCTGGCGTTGACAACTTACATGCTGACCATACTAGACACGTCACGTGCGCGAGCACTGCAAAATAAATCTTACACATACATGTTATTCAATCACTGCACCCACATTGCCTCGTGAACAGCTCGGTGGACATGCGCTAAAATAGAAAAATCGGTTCTATTTGTGACGCTCAACACGCTGCAAGTCTGGCCTCTCACATCTCCTCATTAGGTTTTTATGAGCATATACCCACATGGGTGATTGAAAGATGAACTTCTACTACAACCTACTGGAGTGTGACGCTGTAAAGTTGGTTGCCAACCGCCATATTAAAGTCCAAAATAATAAGAAGCAGCATGAGGAAGGAGGCGGGATGACGAGAAAGGAATTTGGTTTACCGTTTTATCTGTGGATTAATTGTCAGTGTAGAGGACCTTGTGCATTTCAGGTAAAATAACACAATGTTTATATCCCAGGACAAATTAGCTAGCAACAGCAAGCTAGCTAGCTAAATTGTCAAAAGTTTTTAATGCTTTTCGACCTGTCCCCAAATTAATATAATTGGTTCAGAGTTTGTTTTGTTATTTTAACCTGCGTGTCCTGACGTGGACGTGCGCACATTGTTTTTGTTCACCCACACCAGAAGCGATTCTGGTGTGGGTGAACAAAAACAATGTGCGCACGTCCAGTTTGGTCAGCATGTTAGATGGAAAGCTACTGAGGATAATAGCTGACTCTATAGCCACTCTTACCTGTCACATCTTTAAATCTGAGCCAAGAGGAAAGTCTGTTCTCAGCTAAAGCAATTCCTCTACCCAAGAGTGGTAAAGTGGCCTTTACTGGTTCTAATAGCAGACCTATCAGCTGGCTGCCAGCTCTAACTGCTCCAACTGTTGGGGGAAAAAATAGTGATTCACCAAATTCAATCTCTGTAAACAAATTAACAACAGACTTTTAGCATGCTTATAGAGTACCGCACTGACACATGACTGATGATTGATGAAAAATAAATTGATGAGACGACTGTGGGAGCTGTACAGTAAGATGTCAATGTAGCTTTTGATATTGACCATCATCTACTGTTGAGAAAACTTTATGCGTTATGGCTTTTTAACCTCAGCTCTGAATCCACAATATGGCAATCTAATAGAACTCAAAGGGTTTTCTTTAACGGAAGCTTATCTAATGTCAAACATCTAAAGCGTGGTGTACCGCAGGGCAGCTCTCTAGGCCCTCTACTATTATTTTCACCAATGACCTGGCATTAAACAAAGTGTGTGTGTCCATTTACGCTGATGAGTAATCCATATACACATCAGCAACCACAGCTAATGAAGTCACTGAAACCCTTAAAGAGTTGTAGGTCTGTTTTGGAATAGGTGGCGAGTAATAAACTAGTCCTGAACATTTCTAAAACTAAGAGCATTGTATTTGGTACAAATTATTCCCTAAGTTCTAGACCTCTGCTGAATCTGGTAATGAATGGTGTGGCTGTTGAACAAGTTGAGGAGACTAAATTACTTGGTATTACCAGATTGTAAACTGTCATGGTCCAAACATATAGACTCAATGGTTATAAAGATGGGGAGAGGTCTGTCCGTAATAAAAGAGATGCTCTGAGTTTTGACACCACACTCCACAAAGCATGTCCTGCAGGCTCAAGTTTGATCTCATCTTGATTATTGTCCAGTCATATGGTCAATTGATGCAAAGAAAGACCTGCAGCCGGCCCAGAACAGAGCGGCACATCTTGCTCTTCATTGTAGTTAGAGGGCTAATAATAATACTATGTATGCTATTCTCTCTTGGCTGAGAGTTGAGGAAAGACTGACTGTCATTTCTTGCTTTAAGAAACATTAAAGCAACACCTCATGGCACAACGCCTCTTCCCCCATGTGATATACCTGTTGTTGTGTATGTACTGACATGTATGTAACTGATAGATGCACACACACATTTTTTAAATTGAAAAGTCTTGTCTGTAATGTATATTTCGTTATGTCGGAACCCCAGTAAAACTAGCTGTCGCCGTTGGCGTCGGTTAACTGGGGGTCCTAATAAATCACATCTACCTGCTGCTGTTTCTGCTGCCACTGTTACTACTGCCGTTTCGACTGCTGTTTCTACTGTTACTACTGTTACTACTGCAGCTGTTACTACCGTTACTACTGCAGCTGTTTCTACCGCTACTGCTGTTTCTACTGTTACTACTGCAGCTGTTTCTACTGTTACTACTGCCGTTTCGACTGCTGTTTCTACCGTTACTACCGCTACTGCTGTTTCTACCGTTACTACTGCAGCTGTTTCTACTGCAGCTGTTTCTACTGTTACTACGGCTGCTGTTTCTACTGTTACTACGGCTGCTGTTTCTACTGTTACTACGGCTGCTGTGTCTACTGTTACTACTGCAGCTGTTTCTACTGTCACTACTGTTACTACTGCAGCTGTTTCTACTGTCACTACTGCAGCTGTTTCTACGGTTACTCCTGTCACTACTGTTACTACTGCAGCTGTTTCTACTGTCACTACTGTTACTACTGCAGCTGTTTCTACTGTCACTACTGCAGCTGTTTCTACTGTTACTACTGCAGCTGTTTCTACTGCAGCTGTTACTACTGTCACTACGGCTGCTGTTTCTACTGTTACTACGGCTGCTGTTTCTACTGTTACGGCTGCTGTTTCTACTGTTACTACGGCTGCTGTTTCTACTGTTACTACGGCTGCTGTTTCTACTGTTACTACGGCTGCTGTTTCTACGGCTGCTGTTTCTACTGTTACTACTGCTGCTGTTTCTACTGCAGCTGTTTCTACTGTTACTACTGCAGCTGATACTACTGTTTCTACTGCAGCTGTTACTACTGTCACTATTTCTACTGTTACTACTGCAGCTGTTTCTACTGTCACTACTGGAGCTATTTCTACTGTTACTACTGCTGCTGTTACTATTGCTGTTTCTACTGCAGCTGTTACTATTGCTGTTTCTACTGCAGCTGTTTCTACTGTTACTACTGCAGCTGTTTCTACTGTCACTACTGCAGCTGTTTCTACTGTTACTACTGCAGCTGTTTCTACTGTTACTACTGCAGCTGTTTCTACTGTTACTACTGCAGCTGTTTCTACTGTCACTACTGCAGCTGTTTCTGTTACTACGGCTGCTGTTTCTACTGTCACTACTGGAGCTATTTCTACTGTTACTACTGCAGCTGTTTCTACTGTTACTACTGCAGCTGTTTCTACTGCTACTGCTGTTACTACTGTTTCTACTGTTACTACTGCAGCTGTTTCTACTGCAGCTGTTTCTACTGTTACTACGGCTGCTGTTTCTACTGTTACTACTGCAGCTGTTTCTACTGTCACTACTGCAGCTGTTTCTACTGCAGCTGTTTCTACTGCAGCTGTTTCTACTGTTACTACGGCTGCTGTTTCTACTGTTACTACTGCAGCTGTTTCTACTGCAGCTGTTACTACTGTTACTACGGCAGCTGTTTCTACTGTTACTACTGCAGCTGTTTCTACTGTCACTACTGCAGCTGTTTCTACTGTTACTACGGCTGCTGTTTCTACTGTTACTACTGCAGCCGTTTCTACTGTCACTACTGTTACTACTGCAGCTGTTTCTACTGTCACTACTGCAGCTGTTTCTACGGTTACTACTGTCACTACTGTTACTACTGCAGCTGTTTCTACTGTCACTACTGTTACTACTGCAGCTGTTTCTACTGTCACTACTGCAGCTGTTTCTACTGTTACTACGGCTGCTGTTTCTACTGTTACTACTGCAGCTGTTTCTACTGCAGCTGTTACTACTGTCACTACGGCTGCTGTTTCTACTGTTACTACTGCAGCTGTTTCTACTGTTACTACTGTCACTACTGTTACTACTGCAGCTGTTTCTACTGTCACTACTGCAGCTGTTTCTACTGTCACTACTGCAGCTGTTTCTACTGTTACTACGGCTGCTGTTTCTACTGTCACTACTGTCACTACGGCTGCTGTTTCTACTGTTACTACGGCTGCTGTTTCTACTGTTACTACTGCTACTGCAGCTGTTTCTACTGTTACTACTGCTACTGCTGTTTCTACTGTTACTACTGCTACTGCTGTTTCTACTGTTACTACTGCTACTGCTGTTTCTACTGTTACTACTGCTACTGCTGTTTCTACAGTCACTACTGCAGCTGTTTCTACTGCAGCTGTTTCTACTGTTACTACTGCAGCTGTTTCTACTGTCACTACTGCTGCTGTTTCTACTGTTACTACTGCTGCTGTTTCTACAGTCACTACTGCAGCTGTTTCTACTGCAGCTGTTTCTACTGTTACTACTGCAGCTGTTTCTACTGTCACTACTGGAGCTGTTTCTACTGTTACTACTGCAGCTGTTTCTACTGTTACTACTGCAGCTGTTTCTACTGTTACTACTGCAGCTGTTTCTACTGTTACTACTGCAGCTGTTTCTACTGCAGCTGTTTCTACTGTTACTACTGCAGCTGATACTACTGTTTCTACTGCAGCTGTTACTACTGTCACTATTTCTACTGTTACTACTGCAGCTGTTACTACTGCTGCTGCTACTACTAATAGTACTGCTGTTGTTACTACTGCAGCTGCTACTACTACTAATACTACTGCTGCTGTTACTACTGCAGCTGCTACTACTACTACTAATACTACTGCTGCTGTTACTACTACTACTACTAATACTACTGCTGCTGTTACTACTGCTGCTGCTACTACTAATAGTACTGCTGCTGTTACTACTGCTGCTGCTACTACTAATAGTACTGCTGCTGTTACTACTGCTGCTGCTACTACTAATAGTACTGCTGCTGTTACTACTGCTGCTGCTACTACTAATAGTACTGCTGCCGTTACTACTGCTGCTGCTACTACTAATAGTACTGCTGCCGTTACTACTGCTGCTGCTGCTACTACTAATAGTACTGCTGCTGTTACTACTGCTGCTGCTGCTACTACTAATAGTACTGCTGCTGTTACTACTGCTGCTGCTGCTACTACTAATAGTACTGCTGCTGTTACTACTGCTGCTGCTACTACTAATAGTACTGCTGCCGTTACTACTGCTGCTGCTACTACTAATACTACTGCTGCCGTTACTACTGCTGCTGCTGCTACTAATAGTCCTGCTGCCGTTACTACTGCTGCTGCTACTACTAATAGTACTGCTGCTGTTACTACTGCTGCTACTACTACTACTAATAGTACTGCTGCCGTTACTACTGCTGCTGCTGCTACTACTAATAGTACTGCTGCTGTTACTACTGCTACTACTAATACTACTGCAGCTGTTTCTACTGTCACTACAGCTGCTGTTACTACTGCTGTTACTACAGCTGCTGTTACTACTGCTGTTACTACAAATACTACTGCTGCTGCTACTACTGATGTTACTGCTGCTGCTGCTATTACTACTACTACTACTGTTACTACTGCTGCTGTTACTACTACTACTGTTACTACTGCTGCTGTTACTACTACTACTGCTGTTACTACTGCTACTACTGCTGCTGTTACTACTGCTACTGCTGTTACTACTACTGTTACTACTGCTGTTACTACTGCTGTTACTACTACTACTGCTGTTACTACTGCTGTTACTACTACTGCTGTTACTACTGCTGCTGTTACTACTGCTGCTGTTACTACTGCTGCTGTTGTTACTCCTAGTGCTGTTACTACTACTACTACGGTTACTATTGCTATTACTACTACTGCTGTTACTACTAGTGCTGTTACTACTACTGCTGTTACTACTACTACTGGAAAAAGTAAACAGTCATACTTGAGTAAAAGTAAAGATACCTTAATAGAAAATGACTCAAGTAAAAGTGAGTCACCCAGTAAAATACTACTTGAGTAAAAGTCAATGTATTTAGTTTTAAATACTTAAGTATCAAAAGAAGTATAAATAATTTCAAATTCCATATATAAAGCAAACTAGACGCCATAATGTTCTTGTTTTTTTACATTTATGGATAAGCAGAGGCACACTCCAACACTCAGACTTGATTTACAAACGAAGCATATGCTTAGTGAGTCTGCAACACCAGAGGCAGCAGGGATGACCAGGGTTGTTTTCTTGATAAGTGTGTGAATTAGGAAGGAAACATCTCAGGGATTTTATCAGGAGGCCAAAGGTGACTTTAAAACCGTTAAGAGTCTAATGGAGACTAGTCAGGATCGAGGGAAAGATGAACGGAGCAAAGTACATTGAGAGATGAGAGATCATTGATGAAAACCTGTTGGGTATTGTGATGTCATTATGGGGTATTGTGATGTCATTATGGGGTATTGTGATGTCATTATGGGGTAGTGTGTGTAGGCTGATGAGGGGAAAAAAAACAATTGAATCCCTTTTAGAACAAGTCTGTAACGTAAACAAAATGTGGAAAAAGTGAAGGGGTCTGAATACTTTCCGAATGCCCTGTAAAGTGTTTATTAGTTGGCAGGAGTCTTTAGTTTAACATTGTTTTCATGCATTTCGAATAACTTAAGACTTTTTCTGGTAGATGTTTCCTAACACCCCCTTGTTTCATCTGTTTGACCACAAATCTAAGCCTTTGCTTATACTTAATTTTTAGGACGGACAATGGTTAAAAATGTATATATGCCTTAATATCAACAACAACAAAAATATTGACTCTTGGCTTTCATTTGACATTCTCCTGTGAACTTCACGTTGGTGCTCGTAGAAATTAAACACAGTAGAAGATATAAATACACAGTATTGCCACAACTATATGTCCGGTTATGTAGGGCTATGTCATCTGATGTATGTTATCTGTATTTTTTTTATTTTATGATTTAATTAGGCAAGTCCGTTAAGAACAAATTTCTATTTACAATGAAGGCCTACCAAAAGGCCTCCTGCGGGGACGGGGTCTGGGATTAAAAATAAATGAATGAAATAGAAATATAGGACAGAACACACATCACGACAAGAGACAGACAACACTACATAAAGACCTGAGACAACAACATAGAAATTGCATGTCAAATATGCCTGTCCGGAGTCAATTTCTCTATGGGATATTAAATGTATACCAATCTATTCTAAAGCACAGTCGATCACATTAGGACAGACCATTAACTGACCTGGATATGCCTGATGATGATGATATATATGTGACCTGGCATTATCTGATTGGCTGAGAGGTGGATATCACCTACAGCATTAGTTAGGCAGCATTGAGCATTTCACTGGTAGCCACAGCAACTATATAGCCTGGAACTAAAACTGATATACTCCCATCGACCTGGTGAAGTGAAACGGTACATATCAGTTCAGATTCCAAGCTAGACACTTCAGGCAGAGTCAGAATGCATCTTGCTGCAACCACAATAGTGCTAAGAGCTTTTGTTCTGCACAGCTCCATGTGTTGCTCAAGCTAGGCACCAGTCCGCAAGTCAGGGTAACAGTTTCACTCATTTACTTCCATCCGGCTCAATTCTTTCCTTCACTGGTTTGCCATTTGACTATTCTCTCTGTTGTTTAGCTCCATCCGGCTACAAAGGAGCTCTCTGTGTGTGAGAACTGCAACTCTGTATGCTGGCTATTGTTTATAGAGGGGGTCAGAGCCAGAGGTCAGTGACCTAACTGGGAGAACTACTGCCTTGGCCCAAGGCGACCATTTTCTCTCTAAGACTGACACACACACTATTGCTTGGCCAAAGGGTATTATATGAACCTGAGTTAGTTCCTGTGCGTGTGAATGTTTTTTTTTTTTATGTGCAAGCTCAGCTGAGTAAGATTTCCCATGTATTTATTACGCCATAATTAACTTGAAATTTAAAAGGATACCAAACAGCAATACACCATCAACCGCAAATACAAATGAGTTGTTAAAGCCCTATCTCAGCCAAGTCCTCCAAAAGGGTCCAAAAACAAAGGCTGCCCACTGTCTCTTCAAGCTGCTGCCCACTGTCTCTTCAAGCTGCTGCCCACTGTCTCTACAAGCTGCTGCCCACTGTCTCCACAAGCTGATGCCCACTGTCTCCACAAGCTGCTGCCCACTGTCTCTACAAGCTGCTGCCCACTGTCTCCACAAGCTGCTGCCCACTGTCTCCACAAGCTGCTGCCCACTGTCTCCACAAGCTGCTGCCCACTGTCTCTTCAAGCTGCTGCCCACTGTCTCTACAAGCTGCTGCCCACTGTCTCTACAAGCACAGTCTCTTCAAGCTGCTGCCCACTGTCTCTACAAGCCGCTGCCCACTGTCTCTTCAAGCTGCTGCCCACTGTCTCTTCAAGCTGCTGCCCACTGTCTCTACAAGCCCACTGTCTCTTCAAGCTGCTGCCCACTGTCTCTACAAGCCCACTGTCTCTTCAAGCTGCTGCCCACTGTCTCTTCAAGCTGCTGCCCACTGTCTCTTCAAGCCCACTGTCTCTTCAAGCTGCTGCCCACTGTCTCTACAAGCCCACTGTCTCTTCAAGCTGCTGCCCACTGTCTCTACAAGCTGCTGCCCACTGTCTCTACAAGCCCACTGTCTCTTCAAGCTGCTGCCCACTGTCTCTACAAGCCCACTGTCTCTACAAGCCCACTGTCTCTTCAAGCTGCTGCCCACTGTCTCTACAAGCCCACTGTCTCTACAAGCCCACTGTCTCTACAAGCCCACTGTCTCTACAAGCCCACTGTCTCTTCAAGCTGCTGCCCACTGTCTCTACAAGCCCACTGTCTCTTCAAGCTGCTGCCCACTGTCTCTACAAGCTGCTGCCCACTGTCTCTACAAGCCCACTGTCTCTTCAAGCTGCTGCCCACTGTCTCTACAAGCCCACTGTCTCTACAAGCCCACTGTCTCTACAAGCCCACTGTCTCTACAAGCCCACTGTCTCTCAAGCTGCTGCCCACTGTCTCTACAAGCTGCTGCCCACTGTCTCCACAAGCTGCTGCCCACTGTCTCCACAAGCTGCTGCCCACTGTCTCCACAAGCTGCTGCCCACTGTCTCTACAAACCCACTGTCTCTTCAAGCTGCTGCCCACTGTCTCTACAAGCGGCTGCCCACTGTCTCTACAAGCCCACTGTCTCTTCAAGCTGCTGCCCACTGTCTCTACAAGCTGCTGCCCACTGTCTCTTCAAGCTGCTGCCCACTGTCTCTTCAAGCTGCTGCCCACTGTCTCTACAAGCCCACTGTCTCTACAAGCCCACTGTCTCTACAAGCCCACTGTCTCTACAAGCCCAATGTCTCTACAAGCCGCTGCCCACTGTCTCTACAAGCCCACTGTCTCTACAAGCCCACTGTTTCTACAAGCCCACTGTCTCTACAAGCCCACTGTCTCTACAAGCCCACTGTCTCTACAAGCCCACTGTCTCTACAAGCCCACTGTCTCTACAAGCCCACTGTCTCTACAAGCTGCTGCCCACTGTCTCTACAAGCTGCTGCCCACTGTCTCTACAAGCCCACTGTCTCTTCAAGCTGCTGCCCATTGTCTCTACAAGCTGCTGCCCACTGTCTCTACAAACTGCTGCCCACTGTCTCTACAAGCTGCTGCCCACTGTCTCTACAAGCTGCTGCCCACTGTCTCTACAATCTGCTGCCCACTGTCTCTACAAGCCCACTGTCTCTACAAGCTGCTGCCCATTGTCTCTACAAGCTGCTGCCCACTGTCTCTACAAACTGCCGCCCACTGTCTCTACAAACTGCCGCCCACTGTCTCTACAAACTGCCGCCCACTGTCTCTACAAACTGCCGCCCACTGTCTCTACAAACTGCCGCCCACTGTCTCTACAAACTGCCGCCCACTGTCTCTACAAACTGCTGCCCACTGTCTCTACAAACTGCTGCCCACTGTCTCTACAAGCCCACTGTCTCTACAAGCTGCTGCCCACTGTCTCCACAAGCTGCTGCCCACTGTCTCTACAAGCCCACTGTCTCTACAAGCTGCTGCCCACTGTCTCCACAAGCTGCTGCCCACTGTCTCCACAAGCTGCTGCCCACTGTCTCCACAAGCTGCTGCCCACTGTCTCTACAAGCCGACTGTCTCTACAAGCTGCTGCCCACTGTCTCTTCAAGCTCCTGCCCACTGTCTCCACAAGCTGCTGCCCACTGTCTCCACAAGCCCACTGTCTCTACAAGCGGCTGCCCACTGTCTCTACAAGCCCACTGTCTCTTCAAGCTGCTGCCCACTGTCTCTTCAAGCTGCTGCCCACTGTCTCTACAAGCCCACTGTCTCTACAAGCCCACTGTCTCTACAAGCCCACTGTCTCTACAAGCCCACTGTCTCTACAAGCCCACTGTCTCTACAAGCCCACTGTCTCTACAAGCTGCTGCCCACTGTCTCTACAAGCTGCTGCCCACTGTCTCTACAAGCCCACGGTCTCTACAAGCTGCCGCCCACTGTCTCTACAAGCTGCCGCCCACTGTCTCTACAAGCTGCCGCCCACTGTCTCTACAAGCTGCCGCCCACTGTCTCTACAAGATGCCGCCCACTGTCTCTACAAGATGCCGCCCACTGTCTCTACAAGCCCACTGTCTCTACAAGCCCACTGTCTCTACAAGCCCACTGTCTCTACAAGCCCACTGTCTCTACAAGCCCACTGTCTCTACAAGCCCACTGTCTCTACAAGCCCACTGTCTCTACAAGCCCACTGTCTCTACAAGCCCACTGTCTCTACAAGCCCACTGTCTCTACAAGCCCACTGTCTCTACAAGCCCACTGTCTCTACAAGCCCACTGTCTCTACAAGCCCACTGTCTCTACAAGCCCACTGTCTCTACAAGCCCACTGTCTCTACAAGCCCACTGTCTCTACAAGCCCACTGTCTCTACAAGCCCACTGTCTCTACAAGCCCACTGTCTCTACAAGCCCACTGTCTCTACAAGCCCACTGTCTCTACAAGCCCACTGTCTCTACAAGCCCACTGTCTCTACAAGCCCACTGTCTCTACAAGCCCACTGTCTCTACAAGATGCCGCCCACTGTCTCTACAAGATGCCGCCCACTGTCTCTACAAGATGCCGCCCACTGTCTCTACAAGATGCCGCCCACTGTCTCTACAAGATGCCGCCCACTGTCTCTACAAGATGCCGCCCACTGTCTCTACAAGATGCCGCCCACTGTCTCTACAAGATGCCGCCCACTGTCTCTACAAGATGCCGCCCACTGTCTCTACAAGATGCCGCCCACTGTCTCTACAAGATGCCGCCCACGTCTCTACAAGATCTCTACAAGATGCCGCCCACGTTCTCTACAAGATGCCGCCCACTGTCTCTACAAGATGCCGCCCACTGTCTCTACAAGATGCCGCCCACTGTCTCTACAAGATGCCGCCCACTGTCTCTACAAGATGCCGCCCACTGTCTCTACAAGATGCCGCCCACTGTCTCTACAAGATGCCGCCCACTGTCTCTACAAGATGCCGCCCACTGTCTCTACAAGATGCCGCCCACTGTCTCTACAAGATGCCGCCCACTGTCTCTACAAGATGCCGCCCACTGTATCTACAAGCTGCTGCCCACTGTCTCTACAAGCTGCTGCCCACTGTCTCTTCAAGCTGCTGCCCACTGTCTCTACAAGATGCCGCCCACTGTCTCTACAAGCTGCTGCCCACTGTCTCTACAAGCTGCTGCCCACTGTCTCTACAAGATGCCGCCCACTGTCTCTACAAGATGCTGCCCACTGTCTCTACAAGATGCTGCCCACTGTCTCTACAAGCTGCCGCCCACTGTCTCTACAAGCTGCTGCCCATCCACCCCTACAGATAACATGTTTCTGGTCTGGTGATGCTAAAGGCCCAGTGACACCCTCTTCAGAAGCAGTCCGTTTACCCTCTGCGGGCTCGGCCATTCCCTCTGCCACTCTATTTTGGCCCCTTGTACCTAACAGGCATAATGCAGCCTTTCTGTGAGCTCAAAAGGAGAGAAGGAGAGGGGGAAAAGGCAAAGGGAGATGAGGACAGAGCGCAGGCTGTGTGGGAGGATGTCTGGTGGTTCTGACAGCTGCCGCTATTGCACCCAGCGAGCCAAAGGAAGTGGCAGAGAGAGCAAGAGAGGGGCAGAGAGATAAGAGAGGGGCAGAGAAATAGAGAGGGGCAGAGAGAGAGAGGAAGAGAAAGAGAGTAGGGCGAATAATTATGACTTCCCATCACCATCACATTCCTTATGGTTAAGGCATGCTGTATCTCCTTAGTGGGGGGTACATATATGCGGCTACTGATATCTGCGTCGGGATAAGAGCGTCTGTTAAATCACTATACTATATTTGTGCCATACACCCGGTGCAGACAGAGTGCAATCAATCCCCTTAGCAGGATGCCCAATAGGCTGGTAGGATTCAGAACAAGTGGTCATCGCGATTACATTCATAGCAGATCTCTAGGGTTTAAAACACTGCCTTACTATAAGGCTGAGCCTAAGTATTGGATTCACATCAATATTTCAAATCACGCAATGAGATGGAAAACGATAAGTCTGAGCTTCAGTTCCTTGAACTGTGTCATCCGTTCGGCTGTGTGACTCGGCTACTGTACAAAAATGTGACTGTTTCCCAAATAGCATCCTATTCTCTACACAGTAAAACGTTTTTTTAGGGGGGGACCAGAACCCTAAACAGGCCCCTACAACTCAAGATTCGGACCAACCAATCCCTCTTCAACTATGATAAACAGCAGCCAATACCTGTGGTTTTGGAAGATGCCGAGTGAGTAAGAACACACGATGCAAACAGCTAGATTGTTATAAGTGTTCTTCAGAGGTCCACTCATGAATCCGGATCTGTCCATTTTGTTTGTTTGACTAACAAAAATAAAGGCTAAAGGACTCTGCGGTCAATTTCAGAACACAGTAGTAATAGCAGCGGATGTTGCAACAATTTTAACATCTTACCTATCAAATGGAACAAAACGTCAATCGATACATCTCTATGAGAAGAACGCAGAGGTGGCAAACACGTGGATGGAATAGATGTCAGAGACAGTCGTAATATACATTCGAGTCAGTTAAAACGATTCCCCCAAAAAATAAATAATGGTGATGCAGTCAATTGTTCTTGAGCTTGATGAAAAACAACACGGCGGAGTCTCAACCGTCGAGCGATATAACCACCGAAACAACTCGACCCAGTCACAAAACGAGTGAGATGAAGCACAGTGTTCCTGGAAATTAATCCGACTGTGAAAACTATCTAAATGAATGCACAAAACTTCAAATCGTGCTCCTGCGCCGTTTTGTCGGCCTTAGTAGTACGAAATGCACGTAGTTAGCCAAGAGGGTCACTGAGCGCAAAGTTCAGAACGTTGAAGATAGAAATGTATCGCATTTATCATTAGAACATTGTTGCCGACAACTGTAGCAGTTCTAGATGTTGAATTGCTATCTGCAACGTTCTGCGTGTTCCGCCCCTACCGTGAGCCCTTGCACTACGCATGCGCGCGTTGGACAACACTCTGCAGTCCATGAAAGTACAATAGCTACTCAAAAAGACCAAATTAAAATATGACCCACCCCATCACGGAAATTAATACATAACAGATTGCTCTGCTTCTCGGATAATATCTCATTATTTTGAAAAGGAAAATATCATCTTAGATCAAACATTTAAAAATCATTTTTATGTATCATAGAGATGCATCTATTGACATTTTGTTCTGTTTGATAGATAAGATGTGAAAAAGCGTTACATTGTTTCTACATCCGCTGCTACACTATTGCGCAAGTGAACAGCAAACCTGGTTTAAAAAAAACAGATAAAGCAACGCCTCGCGGCACAACGCCTCGCGGCCCCTATTGGACCTAGATCGTTTAATGTGTATGTGCCCTTCTGTATTTATTATTTTATTTCTGTAGTTCTGTCCTTGAGCTGTTCTTGTCTATTGATGTTCTGTATTATGTCATGTTTTGTGTGAACCCAGGAAGAGTAGCTGCTGCCTTTGCAACAGCTAAATGGGGATCCTAATAAAATACCAAACATGTATTACAAATGGCTGAAATAAAGTAAGCAATAAGTGAGTTAAATCAACCTTTTTATTTTTGTTAATTTTCTCATGACAAAAAAAAAAGAATCCGTATGTGGACAATGAGCACAGAATAACAATTGACATTGAGGATTGTCCATCACCACAGAATAATACGTCATCCTCAACGAGACATTTCATCCAGGCCAATTTAGCCAGGAAACCATCTTTATTCACCGCGTGGTGGTTACTACTCCGGAAGCTTGCGCCTTTCCAGTGTGGCTCATTCCATTGCCTTAACTCTGTCCACGTGAAAACCAATTAATGCCGACATTCACAAGGCCTTTGTATAAAATGTTTTACAAAATACTATATATCCTGTAACTCAACAAAGTATGCTGTTATGGCCCCCTGGTGGACCAGATGGGAATAAATCAATCATTCCATATTGGTCAGATGAGTTTGAGTTTACCTTACAATACTAAGTAGACCCTGATCAAACGTAGGAGTCAGCCTCCGCCAGGTGACCCCTGTAGGAGTCAGCCTCCGCCAGGTGTCCCCTGTAGGAGTCAGCCTCCGCCAGGTGACCCCTGTAGGAGTCAGCCTCCGCCAGGTGACCCCTGTAGGAGTCAGCCTCCGCCAGGTGACCCCTGTAGGAGTCAGCCTCCGCCAGGTGAGCCTCCCCAGGTGTCCCCTGTAGGAGTCAGCCTCCGCCAGGTGACCCCTGTAGGAGTCAGCCTCCGCCAGGTGACCCCTGTAGGAGTCAGCCTCCGCCAGGTGACCCCTGTAGGAGTCAGCCTCCGCCAGGTGACCCCTGTAGGAGTCAGCCTCCGCCAGGTGACCCCTGTAGGAGTCAGCCTCCGCCAGGTGACCCCTGTAGGAGTCAGCCTCCGCCAGGTGACCCCTGTAGGATCACAAATTGAAATAAATTGAAATAGAAATGTGCTCTCCTTTCTTCAGGAAACTATAATGAGACCAAAATGAAACAGGTGGATTTAAATTTAAAATATCGTTTTCACTATCTAAGACCCATATCACATTCATTATGATCAACAATGTAAGAAATGATCGTAGAGCAGCACTCCTACACTGAGACACGTTATGAATCTGGGCCCTGAACTGAATCCCCTTTTTAAAAAACACTAAGGATTGCTTAAATCACCATAACAATAAAATGTTATTCCTAAAGTCCCAGACATATTGCCATGAGCTTTAGGAGTGGTATCCCAGACACAGATTAGTACTAAAAAGCACAATGGAGATTATCCATGGAAAAATTAATTAATTTCAGTCAAGGACTAGGCTTAATCTGTATCCAGGAAATCAGCCCTTATGGTTTGAATAGAAATTCAATTGATTTGCTACTCCTTTCTCAAAAGGCAGGTAGACCCACCGAGAGGAGGCCGGTAGACCCACCGAGAGGAGGCCGGTAGACCCACCGAGAGGAGGCCGGTAGACCGACAGAGAGGAGTCCGGTAGACCGACAGAGAGGAGGCCGGTAGACCGACAGAGAGGAGGCCGGTAGACCGACAGAGATGAGGCCGAGAGGGTAGACCCACCGAGAGAGAGGAGGCCGGTAGACCCACCGAGAGGAGGCCGGTAGACCCACCGAGAGGAGTCCAGTAGACCCACAGAGAGGAGGCCGAGAGGAGGGTAGACCCACAGAGAGGAGGCCAGTAGACCCACAGAGAGGAGGCCAGTAAGACCCACCGAGAGGAGGCCAGTAGACCCCACCAGTAGACAGGAGTCCAGTAGACCCACCGAGAGGAGTCCAGTAGACCCACAGAGAGGAGTCCAGTAGACCCACCGAGACCCACAGGAGGCCAGTAGACCCCACCGACCCACAGGAGGCCAGTAGACCCACCGAGAGGAGGCCAGTAGACCCACCCCAGAGAGAGGAGGCCAGTCCAGTAGACCCCACCAGTAGAGAGGAGGCCAGTAGACCCACCGAGAGGAGGCCAGTAGAGCCACCGAGAGGAGGCCAGTAGACCCACAGAGAGGAGGCCAGTAGACCCACAGAGAGGAGGCCAGTAGACCCACAGAGAGGAGGCCAGTAGACCCACAGAGAGGCCAGTAGAAGCACCGAGCGGAGGCCAGTAGACCCACAGATGAATTAGGGATGAAGTCTGGAGCACGAGACTACTACAGATATAATCCCATTCATAATCACATTTGGCCATTGTGGGGGGAATAATCTGTAATCTGACGTTATTGGTTAATTAAATGAACATTCATTACAAAAAAAGTGTTGGTAAAGAGTGAGGGTTTGACCGGTCAACCAACCCGTTTCTACAGATTGAGATGTCCTCCTCTGTCCGCCACACACTATTCAACAAGGACCCAGAGAAACTATTAGGCCTACCTATTCTCTGGAGGAAAAAACAAACATGTAAAAATGTGTTTGATCCTTGACAACAATATTCTCACAGCACCTTTTAAACGAGGCAGTTGATAGTCTAGCTGCTCTTCTAAAAAACATGAGCGCTTGGGACCAAGGTTTCATCTGCATTTTGGTCAAATTTGAGTTATTGACATAGCCCTTGTTCTGTTACCTGTTCTCCACCTATATAGTACTCTTAAGTACTCCAATTCATGTTGTTAAATTCAAAAGAATACAAGATTAAAAAAAAAAATTGCTGACACCATTCAAACCCTCTGAACTTTCAAGCCAATTACCTCAATCATATTCACGCAGGTTGAACCTTATAGTCCCAAACGGTCGACTTGGAAAGATCTGTTAACCACTGGGCAGGCACACAGCATGACTTTAGGGCACTCCCATGAAAACCACTGACAAAAGTTAGTGAGAACAACCCCTTTTCACTGTGTGTAAACAAGTTTCATTCACATTGAAATGTAATTGATACCAACGATAACTAGCATCTAGGCAGGAGAGCTTTAAAGGGATATGTGGCTCTCTCTCAAGCATGACTGAAAAAAAATATTTAAAGAATTTTAAAAAGTGGAAATAACAGACAAGGTGACATATCAACCATGCCAGCTGCCCATATCAACACAAATATCTGCTTGAAACCATTTCCTCATTATACAAATGTAGAAATGTACTGTAGAAATATCTAGAACCGAGTTGGTTCATATTAGCAACAGAACCCCCCCCCAAAAAAAAAAAAAAAAGTTGAACAAAAGAAATATCATATTATATCATACTTTGAAACACAAACACATACATCCTCTTATTCTAATAAAGACATATATCCTCTTATTCTAATAAAGACATATATCCTCATATTCTAATGAAGACATATATCCTCATATTCTAAAAAAGACATATATCCTCTTATTCTAATAAAGACATATATCCTCATATTCTAATAAAGACATATATCCTCTTATTCTCATAAAGACATATATCCTCTTATATCCTCTTATTCTAATAAAGACATATATCCTCTTATTCTAATAAAGACATATATCCTCATATATCCTCTTATTCTAATAAAGACATATATCCTCTTTGCACAGCAGTCACCTCAAATGCAGGTAGTAGAATGATGCAAATTGTAGCATAGTTTTAAAGACTGATTGACATTTGGTTTAGGCAAGTGTAAAGACTGTCCAAAGAAAGTCCAGGAGGCAGAAGATAAAGAGGACCACGTCAAGTGAGTCCATCTCACTATTTTACAAAGAAAGCAGACATCTTGCAGGTAACATTTTTTGCATGAGTGTTTTCACGCAACTTTCACTAAAGGAGAGGACATGATAGGTGGAGTCTTTGTACTAGGACTGAGCAAAACATCCCTTCAACCTGTCCTGTGCTGTCCTCGGCCAATAGGCTCAGGCCGTCCTCGGCCAATAGGCTCAGGCCTGTTCTTCATACTGTAGTTCCAAGACACCAACAGAGAGTGATCTGAGGCACCCTCTTACACTCATCGCATTATCAGAAAATAGCATGCCATGACCATGACAACCATTACTTAGCAGAATAACATTATAGAATTTTTTTTTTTACATCTGCAGGGGTACAGAACATAAACAAAACAATTAAAAGTTAAAAAGACAATTGTTCCGAGATCACATCTAACAAAGTAAACCTGTTGCCCTGAGACATGGCTGTAGATGGTATTTCCTGGGGGGTCTCCAGTTTCTCCAACACTGAGATGGTATTTCCTGGGAGGGGGGTCTCCAGTTTCTCCAACACTGAGATGGTATTTCCTGGGGGGTCTCCAGTTTCTCCAACACTGAGATGGTATTTCCTGGGGGGTCTCCAGTTTCTCCAACACTGAGATGGTATTTCCTGGGGGGGGTCTCCGATCCGGATGAAATGGGTTCCCCACATCGGCAGCAGGCTGCCGGACTGTTGGTTAGTTTTCCCCTGTCTCGGCCTCATGGTTTCTGAACCCAACATTATCTGAGGATATAGTCTATATTATAAAAGGAGGTGGTCAGAGGAGTTTCCAGCCATGTCTCCAGGGTTGTCATCGTCATACTTCTCCTGTCATTCCTTGGTTCAATCCTGTAAAAGTGTTGTATGAATGTATATTGGACAAGTCTTCTCGAGGGTCATTCGTAATAAAAAGGATAAATGCTTTTTAACACTTAAGTTAAATGTCAAGAATTTAAGGCCTGCTTGTAAGTCAATCCCCCAAACCCGGGGGTTGTGTTTATTAGGGCACTCCAACAAGCATTTCTTAAGTTCAGATACTAACTTCCACCAGTTTCATTTCATTTCGGAGTTTTCTTTAGTTTCGCACATAGTGAACACTACCCTGAATGGTCAGTGAGAGAGTTCAAAGTTCAATCTGAAGGTCAAAAGGTCAGTGCAGTCCAGTTAAACATAGTTCAAATTACTTCTCAGAACAAACGTAGGGTACGCCCAAGAGATGTAGGGGGCGCCCAAGAGATGTAGGGTACGCCCAAGAGATGTAGGGGGCGCCCAAGAGATGTAGGGGGCGCCCAAGAGTCCATGTGTAATTCGAAACCCTTCAGTTACGCAGAGTGCAATGGCACCACAAACTTACAACCGAACGGAGAATGATACTTGATCCCAACTTCCTGGAACACCTGTCGGGGAACCCCAATATCACACAGGTAAACCCTACCTACTCCCTCTGACAGTGGTAGCGGGAGACCCAGAGACAGTGTCCACTTGGCTTCTACGGCGTGGCCCTGTCCGCTGACTGGAGGATCCAGGCTGAGCACGGGAGCTCTGTTCTGGTTGGCCCAGTCTACAGCGGTCTGGTACCACGGCTGGTCCATATGGAAGGTGTTCTCGTGACAGTCCAGGCAGTTGATGATAAGGTCCACGGGGCTTTCCGGAAGCTCTGGGAGGTGACATAAAACATTGTCACTTTAGGTTAACATTCAAGGACGATTTTATTTTATTTTTCTTCCTCTTTACAGATTAGTTGCTTTTCAGTCCAGGACTAGGTATAACCTGGGTCTGAATCGGGAAACCTGGACTGGGAAACCGTCCCATATTTTTTTTATTTTACCTGTTTTCATGAATTTCAAATTTATTTATTTTATCTTTATTTAACTAGGCAAGTCAGTTAAGAACAAATTCTTATTTTCAATGACGGCCTAGGAACAGTGTTCTTGTTCAGGGGCAGAACAACAGGGGGGTTTGAACTTGCAACCTTCCGGTTACTAGTCCAACGCTCTAACCACTAGGCAACCCTGCCGCCCATAGAGGACTGCATGCACTTTTACAGAGAGGGCTTGCTCATACCTGATAATAAAAGATAAACAGGAGCAGATGGCAAACAAAACAACAACTCTATTCACAATGCCCTGACCCTACCGACTAACCCTTAAACTCCATGACACAGAATAGACACATCCATCCCGCACCTTTAACAGTGGAGACGGGTTTGCCCTCTTGTCTTGTAGAGGTAGAGCTAGCTGGAGATCTACCATTCCATAACAGCAGATCATTGGTTCATCATTTATCCAATCGCTCATTGGTTCATCATTTATCCAATCGCTCATTGGTTCATCATTTATCCAATCGCTCATTGGTTCATCATTTATCCAATCGCTCATTGGTTCATCATTTATCCAATCGCTCATTGGTTCATCATTTATCCAATAGCTCATTAGTTCATTTATCCAATAGCTCATTGATTCATCATTTATCCAATAGCTCATTAGTTCATTTATCCAATAGCTCATTGGTTCATCATTTATCCATTGGTTCATCATTTATCCAATAGCTCATTAGTTCATTTATCCAATAGCTCATTGATTCATCATTTATCCAATAGCTCATTAGTTCATTTATCCAATAGCTCATTGGTTCATCATTTATCCATTGGTTCATCATTTATCCAATCACTGATACATCACCTTCAGCACTGGAGACCTGTCTGCCCTCTGTCTTGGTGTAAAGCGTGATCTCACTGGAGATGGCATCCAGCCCCTTGACAAAGTTAGGCAGGAAGATTATGACCTCCACCTCGTGGTTGGCCAGGTGACGAGCACAGCTGATACCCTGGGCCCCCTGGACGTGAGGCCCACAGAGTAAGGCCACAGTGGGCCGCTGGTGCACATTCTTAGGGGTCAGTCTGTAATGAATGAAAGGTTAGGGTTAGGCTTGAAGTCTGGAGGCAAGAGAGCGGAGAGCAGGATGTGATGCCCTGCCCCCCCCCATGGAGACTAGGGCCACAGAGTAAGGCCACAGTGGGCCGCTGATGCACATTCTTAGGGGTCAGTCTGGAGGGAGCGAGAGTATCATAAGAGGATTGTTTTTTTTTTTGTGTCTAGCAATAAATATCGGATACAAATCAATAAACCATTTAACTTAGTCTGATTGAATCTGTACAACATTAAATAAGTGGACAAAATAAGCAACATAAATCTGTAAAAAGAACGGTGATCATCTTTCCATTCATTTTGAATTGTTGTAAATACTTGCATCTACAAAACAGATTGTCTGGGACATGAGACTCATTTAGAGTACTTCCTCGAGGTCTCAAAATGGCTGACAAATGTTTATGTCCCGAGTGTAATGGTGTCCAAGGTTGTGTGTTTCTTACCGATTGGGCCCGCCCAGCAGCGTCAAGGCCATCTGACTGGCACACACACCTGTCATCTCCAGCCTCCTCTCCAATGAGAGGCCATAACGTTCAGCTACTGACAACAGACGCTTGTGCAGCTCATAGGAAATACTGGGCACCACCAGGCCCGAGTCTACGGAGAAACACAGAGAAAGGGAAGGACATTGGCTGCTAATCACAGACAGGTAACACTTCAGAAGTTTAAATACTGTTGATATTTCTTCATCTTCTCCTTGGTTAGAAAAGAGCGGTAGCAACCGACAGCACTAACAACAGTTCTAAGTCTGTTTTAAGTCAGTTAAGAAGTCAGTTCTTATTTTCAATAACGGCCTAGGAACAGTGGGTTAAACTGCCTTGTTCAGGGGGCAGAACGACAGATTTTTTTTAACCTTGTCAGCTCGGGGATTCGATCTCTCAACCTTTTCGGGTTACTTGTCCAACGCCAACGCTCTAACCATCTATATGAATGCAGGTGCCACTGTAACGAAGTCATTGGACAAGGTTTATCATAGCGCATTGTGCTTTATTACGGGAGATAGGTTCAGTACACATTATTGTAATTAGGATCAAAAAAGTAGGTTGGCTCTCCTTGAAGTCTCCTAGATCTTTTAGTCTATAAAAGAGCCTCTTGCATAAAACTCCCTCCGTACTTTACCTCGTTGTTAACCTTCAGACGTATAAGAAGTTAACAGAACCCGGATTCAGGGATTTCTAACCCGGGTTCGATCCCGGGCTGTATCACAACCGGCCGTGATTGGTCGTACTATAGGGCGACGCACTAATTGGCACCACGTCGTCCGGGTTTGGTGAGGGTTTGGCTGGGGGAGGCTTTATGTATGCAGTCATTGTAAATAAGAATTTGTTCTTTAACTGACTTGCCTAGTTTAAAAAAATATTTTTAAAATGTAAAAAAAAAAAATCCCTGTCCATCTCAACCGAGTTCGGTAATTCTGCTTTAAAAAACAATGTTGAGCTTCTCATGTGGGATGATCTCTGAACGTCTTTAACGTTGGTGGCTCTATAGCAGATGTTATAGAGCCTTCTTACTGGAGAAAGAGTTTGTTTCATACTCTTTCATGTTGTGTAATTTATGTGTATATATATATATATATACATACACACACACTGAGTGGACAAAACATTAGGAACACCTGCTCTTTCCATAAAACAGACTGACCAGGTGAAAAGCTATGATCCCTTATTGATGTCACCTGTTAAATCCACTTCAAAATCAGTGTAGATGAAGGAGGGGAGATTTATTTTTAAGTATGAAGACATGGACTTGTGTATGTGAGTGGGAAAGATAAAATACTGAAGTGGCTTTGAACGGGGTATGAGAGTAGATGCCAGGTGCAGGAAAGAGAAGATGCATACCAGTGCAATACTCTTTGGCCCCAGGCTGAGGGACAACTATCTGCCTGTAAACCACAGGTTTGGTCTCTAGAATGTTCTTGTCGTGGCGGTATTGCGACGGCTGCTGCTCTTGCGGCGTACCGCGCGACCGGGCCCCGTTACCGCGGCGATCCGACCCGGCGATCTGTGAGAACACGGCAGCTTTGTCGAACAGCGCCAGGTTCCCCTCGAAGTCAAAGTCTGTGTCAAGCCCATCGTCCATATTGTCCCCGAAACACTCATCGTCCCTCTGACCACCTCCTCCGTTCTTCACAGCGTTCTTCTTCGGGGTGACCTGGTTGGCGCCCCGACTACTGGACGACCCTATGATACCAAAACAAAAAGAGATTAGAAAACTGATACAATATGCAATGAGGAAATGAATTGAGGATTTTCATTCAAACTACCATCCTCATTAGGTATCACCCATTGTGAATGTTGTAATGTTGTTATAACGTTGTTATAATGTTATAACGTTGTTATAACGTTGTTATAACGTCTATCATAAAAGGTTAGATTACAAAACGGGCCGATGTCATAACGTGGGAGTTGGTCTTTTCTCGAATGAGCCATTGGTCATATTTTTGCAATATTCCTACCTCGAGGAAATGTGTAATTTAACAGAGGGTCCACGACATTTCTCCTATTGGTCTGCCTCTTCAGTCCCAAGGTGCATTGCATGGTGCCGTTGTATGGCCGTCGCGAATTAACATGGTGAGATTGTAGATTCCTAAATTGATAGCTGTAAAATCACCTAAATAAACTGCACTAACTAGCTATTTCACATGCTGATATTGAACTTCATCTTATTGTGTGACGCTACGTTTGCTAGCTATCTAGCCAGCCCATAGAGCGCATTGCATTGTGGGTTTTGTAGTCGACTTGAGCTGCAACAGATTTCCACAATGATTTTATATGTTCCTACCAACCTTACTATAAAAATGACCAGCTGTGACCACAGTGCCGGATCTACTTCCCGAGAGTCAGATTAACTTGTAGATACCATTTTTATGTCTCTGCATCCAGTATGAAGGAAGTTAGAAGTAGTTTCACAAGACAATGCTAACTAGCGTTAGCTAATGCTAGTGAGCAACTTAAAAATACACGGAGAGACGTAAGAATGGTATCTAGTACAGGTCAGTAGTGGTATTACAGGTCAGTAGTACAGGTCAGTAGTACAGGTCAGTAGTGGTAGTACAGGTCAGTAGTACAGGTCAGTAGTGGTAGTACAGGTCAGTAGTAGGAGTACAGGTCAGTAGTAGGAGTACGGGTCAGTAGTAGGAGTACAGGTCAGTAGTACAGGTCAGTAGTGGTAGTACAGGTCAGTAGTACAGGTCAGTAGTGGTAGTACAGGTCAGTAGTACATGTCAGTAGTGGTAGTACAGGTCAGTAGTACAGGTCAGTAGTACGGGTCAGTAGTGGTAGTACAGGTCAGTAGTAGTAGTAGTACAGGTCAGTAGTACAGGTCAGTAGTGGTAGTACAGGTCAGTAGTACAGGTCAGTAGTAGTAGTAGTACAGGTCAGTAGTACAGGTCAGGAGTGGTAGTACAGGTCAGTAGTACAGGTCAGTAGTAGTAGTACAGGTCAGTAGTAGTAGTACAGGTCAGTAGTAGTAGTACAGGTCAGTAGTACAGGTCAGTAGTACAGGTCAGTAGTGGTAGTACAGGTCAGTAGTGGTAGTACAGGTCAGTAGTGCAGGTCAGTAGTACAGGTCAGTAGTACAGGTCAGTAGTAGTAGTACAGGTCAGTAATACAGGTCAGTAGTAGTAGTACAGGTCAGTAGTAGTAGTGCAGGTCAATAGTACAGGTCAGTAGTACAGGTCAGTAGTGGTAGTACAGGTCAGTAGTAGTAGTACAGGTCAGTAGTACAGGTCAGTAGTACAGGTCAGTAGTAGTAGTACAGGTCAGTAGTAGTAGTGCAGGTCAATAGTACAGGTCAGTAGTAGTAGTGCAGGTCAGTAGTACAGGTCAGTAGTAGTAGTGCAGGTCAGTAGTACAGGTCAGTAATAGTAGTGCAGGTCAGTAGTAGTAGTGCAGGTCAATAGTACAGGAAGGTAGTACAGGTCAGTAGTAGTAGTACTGGTCAGTAGTACAGGTCAGTAGTACAGGTCAGTAGTACAGGTCAGTAGTGGTAGTACAGGTCAGTAGTGGTAGTACAGGTCAGTAGTACAGGTCAGTAGTGGTAAGTACAGGTCAGTAGTGGTAATACAGGTCAGTAGTGGTAATACAGGTCAGTAGTACAGGTCAGTAGTGGTAGTACAGGTCAGTAGTGGTAGTACAGGTCAGTAGTGGTAGTACAGGTCAGTAGTGGTAGTACAGGTCAGTAGTGGTAGTACCGGTCAGTAGTACAGGTCAATAGTAGTAGTACAGATCAGTAGTGGTAGTACAGGTCAGTAGTGGTAGTACAGGTCAGTAGTGGTAATACAGGTCAGTAGTACAGGTCAGTAGTACAGGTCAGTAGTGGTAGTACAGGTCAGTAGTGGTAGTACAGGTCAGTAGTACAGGTCAGTAGTACAGGTCAGTAGTACAGGTCAGTAGTACAGGTCAGTAGTAGTAGTACAGGTCAGTAGTAGTAGTGCAGGTCACAGGTCAGTAGTACAGGTCAGTAGTACAGGTCAGTAGTGGTAGTACAGGTCAGTAGTAGTAGTACAGGTCAGTAGTACAGGTCAGTAGTACAGGTCAGTAGTAGTGGTACAGGTCAGTAGTAGTAGTGCAGGTCAGTAGTACAGGTCAGTAGTAGTAGTACAGGTCAGTAGTAGTAGTGCAGGTCAGTAGTACAGGTCAGTAGTAGTAGTGCAGGTCAGTAGTACAGGTCAGTAGTAGTAGTACAGGTCAGTAGTACAGGTCAGTAATAGTAGTGCAGGTCAGTAGTAGTAGTGCAGGTCAATAGTACAGGAAGGTAGTACAGGTCAGTAGTAGTAGTACAAGTCAGTAGTGGTAGTACAGGTCAGTAGTGGTAGTACTGGTCAGTAGTACAGGTCAGTAGTACAGGTCAGCAGTGGTAGTACAGGTCAGTAGTGGTAGTACAGGTCAGTAGTACAGGTCAGTAGTGGTAATACAGGTCAGTAGTGGTAATACAGGTCAGTAGTGGTAATACAGGTCAGTAGTACAGGTCAGTAGTACAGGTCAGTAGTGGTAGTACAGGTCAGTAGTGGTAGTACAGGTCAGTAGTACAGGTCAGTAGTACAGGTCAATAGTAGTAGTACAGGTCAGTAGTGGTAGTACAGGTCAATAGGTGGTAGTACAGTACAGGTCAGTATACAGGTCAGTAGTACAGGTCAGTAGTACAGGCCAGGTAGTAGTACAGGTCAGTAGTACAGGTCAGTAGTACAGGTCAGTAGTGGTAGTACAGGTCAGTAGTACAGGTCAGTAGTGGTAGTACAGGGTAGTACAGGTCAGTAGTGGTAGTACAGGTCAGTAGTGGTAGTACAGGTCAGTAGTAGTAGTACAGGTCAGTAGTGGTAATACAGGTCAGTAGTGGTAATACAGGTCAGTAGTACAGGTCAGTAGTACAGGTCAGTAGTACAGGTCAGTAGTGGTAGTACAGGTCAGTAGTGGTAGTGCAGGTCAGTAGTACAGGTCAGTAGTGGTAGTACAGGTCAGTAGTGGTAGTACAGGTCAGTAGTACAGGTCAGTAATAGTAGTACAGGTCAGTAGTAGTAGTACAGGTCAGTAGTAGTAGTAGTACAGGTCAGTAGTAGTAGTACAGGTCAGTAGTACAGGTCAGTAGTACAGGTCAGTAGTACAGGTCAGTAGTACAGGTCAGTAGTGGTAGTACAGGCCAGTAGTAGTAGTACAGGTCAGTAGTACAGGTCAGTAGTAGTAGTACAGGTCAGTAGTGGTAGTACAGGTCAGTAGTACAGGTCAGTAGTGGTAGTACAGGTCAGTAGTAGTAGTACAGGTCAGTAGTACAGGTCAGTAGTACAGGTCAGTAGTAGTGGTACAGGTCAGTAGTAGTAGTGCAGGTCAGTAGTACAGGTCAGTAGTACAGGTCAGTAGTACAGGTCAGTAGTAGTAGTACAGGTCAGTAATAGTAGTGCAGGTCAGTAGTAGTAGTGCAGGTCAATAGTACAGGAAGGTAGTACAGGTCAGTAGTAGTAGTACAGGTCAGTCGTGGTAGTACAGGTCAGTAGTGGTAGTACTGGTCAGTAGTACAGGTCAGTAGTACAGGTCAGTAGTGGTAGTACAGGTCAGTAGTACAGGTCAGTAGTGGTAATACAGGTCAGTAGTGGTAATACAGGTCAGTAGTGGTAATACAGGTCAGTAGTACAGGTCAGTAGTGGTAGTACAGGTCAGTAGTGGTAGTACAGGTCAGTAGTGGTAGTACAGGTCAGTAGTAGTAGTACAGGTCAGTAGTGGTAATACAGGTCAGTAGTGGTAATACAGGTCAGTAGTACAGGTAGTACAGGTCAGTAGTACAGGTCAGTAGTACAGGTCAGTAGTACAGGTCAGTAGTGGTAGTACAGGTCAGTAGTGGTAGTACAGGTCAGTAGTGGTAGTACAGGTCAGTAGTACAGGTCAGTAGTAGTAGTACAGGTCAGTAGTAGTAGTGCAGGTCAATAGTACAGGTCAGTAGTACAGGTCAGTAGTGGTAGTACAGGTCAGTAGTAGTAGTACAGGTCAGTAGTACAGGTCAGTAGTACAGGTCAGTAGTAGTGGTACAGGTCAGTAGTAGTAGTGCAGGTCAGTAGTACAGGTCAGTAGTAGTAGTGCAGGTCAGTAGTAGTAGTGCAGGTCAGTAGTACAGGTCAGTAGTGGTAGTACAGGTCAGTAGTACAGGTCAGTAGTGGTAATACAGGTCAGTAGTGGTAATACAGGTCAGTAGTGGTAATACAGGTCAGTAGTACAGGTCAGTAGTACAGGTCAGTAGTGGTAGTACAGGTCAGTAGTGGTAGTACAGGTCAGTAGTGGTAGTACAGGTCAGTAGTACAGGTCAATAGTAGTAGTACAGGTCAGTAGTGGTAGTACAGGTCAGTAGTGGTAGTACAGGTCAGTAGTGGTAATACAGGTCAGTCGTACAGGTCAGTAGTACAGGTCAGTAGTACAGGTCAGTAGTGGTAGTACAGGTCAGTAGTGGTAGTACAGGTCAGTAGTGGTAGTACAGGTCAGTAGTGGTAGTACAGGTCAGTAGTAGTAGTACAGGTCAGTAGTGGTAATACAGGTCAGTAGTGGTAGTACAGGTCAGTAGTACAGGTCAGTAGTACAGGTCAGTAGTGGTAGTACAGGTCAGTAGTGGTGGTAGTGCAGGTCAGTAGTACAGGTCAGTAGTGGTAGTACAGGTCAGTAGTACAGGTCAGTAATGGTAGTACAGGTCAGTAGTACAGGTCAGTAGTGGTAGTACAGGTCAGTAGTGGTAGTACAGGTCAGTAGTGGTAGTACAGGTCAGTAGTGGTAGTACAGGTCAGTAGTAGTAGTACAGGTCAGTAGTAGTAGTACAGGTCAGTAGTAGTAGTACAGGTCAGTAGTACAGGTCAGTAGTACAGGTCAGTAGTACAGGTCAGTAGTGGTAGTACAGGCCAGTAGTAGTAGTACAGGTCAGTAGTGGTAGATACAGGTCAGTAGTAAAGGTCAATAGTGGTAGTACAGGCCAGTAGTAGTAGTACAGGTCAGTAGTACAGGTCAGTAGTAGTAGTACAGGTCAGTAGTGGTAGTACAGGTCAGTAGTACAGGTCAGTAGTGGTAGTACAGGTCAGTAGTACAGGTCAGTAGTACAGGTCAGTAGTACAGGTCAGTAGTGGTAGTACAGGTCAGTAGTACAGGTGAGTAGTACAGGTACCTAATGACCCTGCAGTGTTCTGGTTTCTATTGCTACCTAATGACCCTGCAGTGTTCTGGTTTCTATTGGTACCTAATGACCCTGCAGTGTTCTGGTTTCTATTGGTACCTAATGAACATGACCCTGCAGTGTTCTGGTTTCTATTGGTACCTAATGAACCTGACCCTGCAGTGTTCTGGTTTCTATTGGTACCTAATGAACATGACCCTGCAGTGTTCTGGTTTCTATTGGTACCTAATGAACATGACCCTGCAGTGTTCTGGTTTCTATTGGTACCTAATGATCCTGCAGTGTTCTAGTTTCTATTGGTACCTAATGATCCTGCAGTGTTCTGGTTTCTATTGGTACCTAATGATCCTGCAGTGTCCTGGTTTCTATTGGTACCTAATGACCCTGCAGTGTTCTGGTTTCTATTGGTACCTAATGAACATGACCTGGCAGTGATTTGGTTTCTATTGGTACCTAATGAACATGCAGTGTTCTGGTTTCTATTGGTACCTAATGAACATGACCCTGCAGTGTTCTGGTTTCTATTGGTACCTAATGAACATGACCCTGCAGTGTTCTGGTTTCTATTGGTGCATAATGAACATGCAGTGATTTGGTTTCTATTGGTACCTAATGAACATGCAGTGTTCTGGTTTCTATTGGTACCTAATGAACATGACCCTGCAGTGTTCTGGTTTCTATTGGTACCTAATGACCCTGCAGTATTCTGGTTTATATTGGTACCTAATGAACCTGACCCTGCAGTGTTCTGGTTTCTATTGGTACCTAATGAACATGCAGTGTTCTGGTTTCTATTGGTACCTAATGACCCTGCAGTGTTCTGGTTTCTATTGCTACCTAATGACCCTGCAGTGTTCTGGTTTCTATTGGTACCTAATGATCCTGCAGTGTTCTGGTTTCTATTGGTACCTAATGATCCTGCAGTGTTCTGGTTTCTATTGGTACCTAATGATCCTGCAGTGTTCTGGTTTCTATTGGTACCTAATGATCCTGCAGTGTTCTGGTTTCCATTGGTACCTAATGAACATGCAGTGTTCTGGTTTCTATTGGTACCTAATGAACATGACCCTGCAATGTTCTGGTTTCTATTGGTACCTAATGAACATGACCCTGCAATGTTCTGGTTTCTATTGGTACCTAATGAACATGCAGTGTTCTGGTTTCTATTGGTACCTAATGAACATGACCCTGCAATGTTCTGGTTTCTATTGGTACCTAATGAACATGACCCTGCAATGTTCTGGTTTCTATTGGTACCTAATGAACATGCAGTGTTCTGGTTTCTATTGGTACCTAATGAACATGACCCTGCAATGTTCTGGTTTCTATTGGTACCTAATGAACATGACCCTGCAGTGTTCTGGTTTCTATTGGTATCTAATGAACCTGACCCTGCAGTGTTCTGGTACTTACAGGAGTTGTGTCTCCGTCGGAAACCCTTGGGCTGGCCCGGCACCTCCAGGTGTTTATCGCCGTAGCTTTTCGAGCACTGCTGCTGCGGTGAAGCCAGCCTGTCCTGGGTCTTATGGTGTCCTCGGTGTGGGACTGAGACCGGATCGCTGCTCTTCGGAACCACACCACCTCTACCACTCACTATATCCAGGACCTTCAGCTCCTTGATGTCCACGGCACTGTGGGAGAAGAGACAGTCATAGACAGTCACATAATGGCTGACGTCCACGGCTCTGTGGGAGAAGAGAGTCACACAAAGGCTGACGTCCACAGCTCTGTGGGAGAATAGACAGTCACATAAAGGCTGACGTCCACAGCTCTGTGGGAGAATAGACAGTCACATAAAGGCTGACGTCCACAGCTCTGTGGGAGAATAGACAGTCAAAGACAGTCACATAAAGGCTGACGTCCACAGCTCTGTGGGAGAATAGATAGTCAAAGACAGTCACATAATGGCTGACGTCCACGGCACTGTGGTCGACAAGAGGGAATTCTGGACTGTGAAAATAGAATTGATCTCAACCCTTGTAGACAATCATATAGCCTTATAGGCAAATGGTTTGACAACTTTGAAGGTATTTTCTCCTGAATTAATTAATGCGGTGTACATCTGTATCATTTGACAAGAGAAAAGTGTGACACAGCCTGTCCATTAGTCCTTGAAACATTTAATTGAAATACTGTAGAATTCCATTATTTCCTGTGGTGGACTGCTCCTACTGGGGAATGCAAATATGGCCGACCAGTGGCTTCAAAGCCTCTCAATGGCCAATACATAGCATCAGCAATCTAGGATTTATATACATCATTGATAATGCAACACCACATGTAGAAATGTTGAAACTGTTAATTACTGTTCCCAAAATAATGCCCAGTAGAGGCTAGAACACTACAGTGCAAGAACATACTGGTAGCTTCCAGCTTCGTAGGCTAACTTTCCTTGCTAGCTTACAACTGAAGCTAACATCAATTCACTACCCTAGTACATTGTTTGTGAAAATATGCTAACCATAATAAGTCAAAATATTGCTGATTACAAAACTTTATTAATTTACTTAGTCTCCCCCCGCCTAACGTCTCTTTCAGTCAAGATCGTCTTTGCTTGAGCCTCGAACTGACTTTGTGTGAATGACGTCATGGGCGGCAGGGTAGCCTAGTGGTTAGAGCGTTGGACTAGCAACCAGAAGGTTGCAAGTTCAAATCCCCGAGCTGACAAGGTACAAATCTGTCGTTCTGCCCCTGAACAGGCAGTTAACCCACTGTTCCTAGGCCATCATTGAAAATAAGAATTTGTTCTTAACTGACTTGCCTGGTTAAATAAAGGTCAAATTAAATAAAGAGACAGTCCTTTATAAGATATTGCTTCTTCTATTGCAAATGTTGTTGAGCAGCACCATAGAATAGAAAGTAAACAGGTCGTTTTTCACCTGTAGCCTTGTGAAATCAGTTAAAACAAGCTCATTAACTCATTGCATGCACACACTTATTGAATATGCATTCACCTGTATTGTGAATAGGCCTATAAACTACATCTTGATTTACCCAGTTTATCAAGAGAGATTTACCATTCAAATACATTTTTTTTGCCGTTATGTAGTTAAGATTGTCAAAAAAAATAAAAAAATCTGATTGTATGATTGATTGATTTATTTAATCGTGCATTCATTCATTCTAAAATCAAAATTTGTCAAATGTAATGATATTGAACTCAAAAGATCCATCTGGATCAAGTGCCATTCTTTGACTTTGGTCTATACACCTTTTTGTTTTTTTTACCTTGGTATCGTTCTGGTATCAAGTATCGTGATGAATCCTGTATCATGATCCTAAACCTGGTATCGAAGTTAAAATGCTGGTATAATGACAACAATAACCTACAATTGAGTTATTATGACGTTTTCAGGAAACTCTATGAAGAGAAGATCATTTCCACAAAAAATAATAAACAGTAGTACCTAAAAGTGACCTCGGGCACAGGACACTTGACTCCATTGTGGAAGGGCTGTTTGAGGGAGATGGTCTGGCTGGACTGGTCCACAGACGACACCTCGCCTTGGTACACCCCCAGAGTTTCTCCGCAGTTTATCGACACCAGACTACCTAACCAGTCTGCAGCCATGTTGTCTGGTGACGAGTCCAAACATGGTGAACATGAACACATGTCATGAGAACATTTGAGTTTAAAGTTGAAATATCTAGCTAACATCTAGCTGACGTTGACAGCTTGCTAACAACATGGCCTTTGACAAGATCTCATTTTCTCGTTCAGAATGGCAATATATGTCTTATAGTTTCATGGAGAAATGTAGCCTACCTTTTGTGATATTCCGTAGAACGACAGTTTTAATGTAATATTTGAACAGTTGCCCAAATGGGCTATTATAATTAAAATGATCAAAGCAAGCGTCCTTAGCTTTGTTTCAGAAGCATGAGCTAGAGTCGCACAACTTCCGGCGCGCGTAGCCAAACACATTTCAAAATAAAAGTCATCAGGTTTGCAGGGCGCATCTATTTGACCAAACATGAAATACACAATCCAAAATGACATTTATGTTTTTGTTATCACATTTAATTTCATGGAGTTAATATATATATATATATATATTTATATATTTTTATTTTATTTTTTTATTAAGAGTCTAAACCGTGGCCTCCCGAGTGCCACAATGATTTAACACTTCGAACCTACCGACAGCATCATTGCGCAAAAAATGTAGCATCACCGGGATATGTATGCAAAAGATCAACATTCACCCTCTGCTACCATTTCTGTCAAGCCGTCTACTCATACAGGTAGACACATACTTTCGATAAATCCAATTTATGCACCCCACCGAACGCACTGCAACTGCCTCGGCAACGCGACACTGCAAGGCAAACGCAGCGATTCATTGGGAATTAATGTAATTCTGGTGTACCAAAATACAATGATGCTGTCGGTGAGTTCGAAGCATAAGGCACTGCATCACTGTGTTAGCTGTGCCACTTGAGATCCTGGTTCGAGTCCAGGCTCTGTGGCAGCCGGCCTCAACCGGGAGACCCATAGTAGACCCATACCCGGAGTAGAATTGGCACAGCGTCAGGGTTTGGCCAGCAGGGATGTTCTTGTCCCATCGCGCACTAGCGGGCGCATGCACGCTGACATGGTCGCCAGGTGTACAGATTGGTTCGGCTGGCTTCCGGGTTAAGCGAGCAGTGTGTCAAGAAGCAGTGCGGCTTGGCTGGGTTGTGTTTCGGAGGACGCATGGCTCTCGACCTTTGCCTCTCCCCCATATTGGAGTTGCAGCGATGGAACAAGACTGGAAAGGGCGAAAAAAATGGTTTAAAAAAAAAAAACAAGAGTCTAAACCGTAGTGGGGGGGGGGTTCTAAGCTGACATGTGGAATTGTTATAAGCTGGTCATACCATAGGCAATTTAGATATTTCATTTTGAATTTTAGGACCCCTTTAGTTTAGGTATAAAACAAATTATACAGTACCAGTCAAAAGACACACCTACCAATTCCAGGGTTTGTCTTTATTTTCTACATTCTTGAATAATAGTGAAGATATCAAAACTATGAAATAACACATGAAATCATGTAAACTCAGCAAAAAAAGAAAACGTCCTCTCACTGTCAGCTGCGTTTATTTTCAGCAAACTTAACATGTGTAAATATTTGTATGAACATAAAAAGATTCAACATCTGAGACATAAACTGAACAAGTTCCACAGACATGTGACTAACAGAAATGGAATCATGTGTCCCTGAACAAACGGGGGTCAAAATCAAAAGTAACAGTCAGTATCTGGTGTGGCCACCAGCTGCATTAAGTACTGCAGTGCATCTCCTCCTCATGGACTGCACCAGATTTGCCAGTTCTTGCTGTGAGTTGTTACCCCACTCTTCCACCAAGGCACCTGCAAGTTCCCGGATATTTCTGGTGGAAATGGCCCTAGCCCTCACCCTCTGATCCAACAGGTCTCAGACGTGCTCAATGGGATTGAGATCCGGGCTCTTCGTTGGCCATGGCAGAACACTGACATTCCTGTCTTGCAGGAAATCACGCACAGAACGAGCAGTATGGCTGGTGGCATTGCCGTGCTGGAGGGTCATGTCAGGATGAGTCTGCAGGAAGGGTACCACATGAGGGAGGAAGATGTCTTCCCTGTAACGCACAGTGTTGAGATTGCCTGCAATGACAACAAGCTCAGTCCGATGATGCTGTGACACACCGCCCCCAGACCATGACGGACCCTCCACCTCCAAATCGATCCCACTCCAGAGTACAGGCCTCAGTGTAACGCTCATTCCACGATAAACGTGAATCCGACCATCACCCCTGGTGAGACAAAACCGCGACTCGTCAGTGAAGAGCACTTTTTGCCAGTCCTGTCTGGTCCAGCGACGGTGGGTTTGTGCCCCTAGGCAACGTTGTTGCCAGTGATGTCTGGTGAGGACCTGCCTTACAACAGGCCTACAAGCCCTCAGTCCAGCCTCTCTCAACCTATTGTGGACATTCTGAGCACTGATGGAGGGATTGTGCGTTCCTGGTGTAACTCAGGAAGTTTTTGTTGCCATCCTTTCCTGTCCCGCAGGTGTGATGTTCGGATCCTGTGCCAGTGTTGTTACATGTAGCCTGCCACTGTGAGGATGATCAGCTGTCCATCCTGTCTCCCTGTAGCGCTGTCTTAGGCGTCTCACAGTACGGACATTGCCCTGGCCACATCTGCAGTCCTCATGCCTCCTTGCAGCATGCTTAAGCCACATTCACGCAGATGAGCAGTGTTTTTTCAGTCAGTAGAAAGGCCTCTTTATTGTCCTAACTTTTCATAAGTGTAACCTTAATTGCCTACCGTCTGTAACCCGTTAGTGTCTTAACTACCGTTCCACAGGTGCATGTTCATTAATTGTTTATGGTTCATAGAACAAGCATGGGAAACAGTGTTAAAATCCCTTTACAATGAAGATCTGTGAAGTTATTTGGATTTTTACGAATTATCTTTGAAAGACAGGGTCCTGAAAAAGTAGCCACCCTTTTGCCTTGATGACAGCTTTGCACACTCTTGGCATTCTCTCAACCAGCTTTAAGCTTTAGGAACAGCTCAAGTAAGCAAAGAGAAACGACAGTCCATCGTTACTTTAAGACATGAAGGTCAGTCAGTCCGGAAAATTTCAAGAACCGAAATAAATGCTTCAGACAAGAAACAGACACATCTCAACATCAACTGTTCAGAGGAGACTGCATGAATCAGGCCTTCATGGTCAAATTGACGCAAAGAAACCACTACTAATGGACACCATTATGAAGAAGAGACTTGCTTGGGCCAAGAAACACGAGCAATGGACATTAGACCGGTGGAAATCTATCGTTTGGTCTGATGAGTCCAAATTTGCGATTTTTGGTTCCAACCGCCGTGTCTTTGTGAGACGCAGAGTAGGTGAACGGATGAGCTCCACATGTGTGGTTCCCACCGTGAAGCATGGAGGAGGAGGTGTGATGGTGTGGGGGTGCTTTGCTGGTGACACTGTCTGTGATTTATTTGGAATTTAAGACATACTTAACCAGCATGGCTACCACAGCATTCTGCAGCGATACGCCTTCCCATATGGTTTGCGCTTAGTGGGACTATCATTTGTTTTTCAACAGGACAATGACCCAACAGACCTCCAGGCTGTGTAAAGGCTATTTGACCAAGAAGGAGAGTTATGGAGTGCTGCATCAGATGATCAGGCCTCCACAATCACCCGACCTCAACCCAATTGAGATGGTTTGGGATGAGTTGGACCACAGAGTGAAGGAAAAGCAGCCAACAAGTGCTCAGCATATGTGGGAACTTTTTCAAGAAGACTGTTGGAAAAACATTCCAGGTAAAGCAGGTTGAGAGAATACCAAGAGTGTGCAAAGCTGTCATCAAGGCACAGGTGGCTACTTTGAAGAATCTCAACGAAAAAAAATATTTTGATTTATTTAACAGTTTTTTTGGTTACTATTCCATATGTATTATTTCATAGTTTTGATGTCTTCACTTTTATTCTACAATGTAGAAATGTAGAAATAGTTTGTCCAAAACTTTTGACTGATACTTTATAAATAAATGATTAGATAAATATTGAATTTGGCCTTTACTACTGTGTGTGTGTGTGTGTGTCCAGATCTCCACCCAATTGAACACTTTTGGGAGATATTGGAGCGGTGCCTGAGACAGCGTTTTCCCACTATCAACAAAACACCAAATGATGGAATTTTTCATAGAAGAATGGTGTCGTACCCTTCTGATAGAGTTCCTGACCTTAGTATTCTTTGTTTTCTTTATTATTTTGGTTAGGTCAGGGTGTGACAAGGGTGATGTATATGTTTTTACCCCTGTCTAGGCGTTTTGTATGTCTATGGGTTGTTACTAGTCTAGGTGTTATGTATGTCTATGGTTGCCTAGATTGGTTCTCAATTAGAGGCAGCTGTTTATCGTTGTCTCTGATTGGGAACCATATTTAGGCAGCCATTTTTCCTTGGATATTTCGTGGGTTATTGTTTATGGTAGGTTGTCTGTGTCTGCACTTGTTTATATATAGCGTCACGTTTGTTTAAGTGTTCTTCGTTAATTAATAGAATGTATTCACATCACGCTGCGCCTTGGTCTCCTCCATTCAACGAACGTGACATCTAGACACTTGTAGAATCTACGTCAATGAGCATTGAAGCTGTTCTGGCGGCTCGTTGTGGCCCCATTAAGACACTTTATGCTGGTGTTTCCTTTATTTTGGTAGGTACCTGTATGTTATGATCTCAGTGGCCTGCAGTATTTCTCACTGTCCTGTTGAGACAGCGCAAATAACAGTGTGTTATAATACAGCTCTTTGTCAAGTCATTAATCTCACACCCGTCATGTCCCATACCAACACACAAACACAACTTCCCTTATTAAATTGTGTGCATACCATCGTCTTTATTCACATCTATACAATAGGCCTACTTATTCCAATGACGTTAAAGATCGAGACTAATGCTATATACCCGAATACATCAATCTTACTGTAATGTTTTGACAATGATTACTTTACCATAAACATGAAACACAAATATTTATTTCACGATGCTCGGTTGCAATGTGTGGGTGAATCAATTAGTAAATGTACTTTTTTTAAATACATTTTTTTTAAATGTCAAGCATCGGTCTTGATAGGCTCCACAGAGTGGAACTCCTGTCATCTCATCATGTCAACAAACAGTAGACAGGCTGCCGAAGCAGTGATGTCACAGGGAGACAATGTAGCCAAGCCCAGGATTGGACTTCAGCTCACCCACGAGTCCCTCTGTATGTAGGTAGCCATGACTACCGTCTGCCAATGGCTGCACTCTCAACAGCTCCCTGGCTCCCACAATCAGGGGCAGCTGAAAGACAACAGTAGGGACAGAGCTATTGAACAAGAGAGGGCTTGAATAGCAAGGTAAGAGGCAGCTTTTCATATGGTATACTTAGTCAATAAAGATTCTGTTTTTTTGGTTATGGGCAGTATATTTTAAAAAACCTTTATTTAACCATTCTAAAATACGACTTACTTCTTTGGGTGCTTAACAGTAGGCCACATGTGAACTGTATGTAGATGGAATATATTTACTCAGTGTACAGAAGGTTAATTCACACAGAAAACATTTGATATGCATCCACATTTTGTTTTCCTTGTAAAGATTTTTCAAATTCTATTTGACTGCAACACAAACACAAGGCATTTGGAGTCCAGTCACAACGGTGTTATAATTAACCGCACTGCATTGTTACAGATTGGGTGTGAACTCAGAGCAGAACAAACAAACACTGGAAAAGTCAAACGCATTTTTTTCTTCCATGAATAGTGGTAATAATAGCAGACTACGAACTGCCACTAACATGAGACTCGATCAATCCTTATCCCCTTTTTCCAACCCTCTGACCAGGGCCTGTGGATACAGTGTGTGCCCGGATGGACTTGGCCCAGCTATGGGGGGGTGAGAACCGCGGCCTCTCCCACGTGGAAGGCAGCGACGACTGGGGTGATGAGTTAGGAGGACTGGGTGTTATACCCTTCAGTCATTCCCTCATCCCTCTCAGAGACTCTCGTCCACTCGTCCTCACCGATCTGGACATGTGGGACAGCAGGTCTCACTTTAAATCTCAGGTAAGGAACGATTTGTGATTTATGTAGGTGACTTGTGATTTGTGTTATGAATGAATTATTTAGATCATGGCGAGGCGATTTTTGAGTGATGTTTTGTTCTGTTAGTCCTTAGCGTGGAGTATGGCATGTAGGACTGGAGGGTTCCTCTCCAAAATGAGCACCGGGTGAGAACAGAAGTTTTTTTTGTAACCTTAAAGACATGATGTTAGTTTTTTTTTGATGTACTTCTATTCAAGGTTGCACCTTGACTCTAGGTTGGTTTGAGCACTGCCTTTCACCTTTAAAAAGGTAGGTTTACTCAAGCCGCTTGTATGATTTGATATTGATGACATCTGTTTCATGTGTCCTAGCACCTCCGCTAATGGCAGAGACAGTGGCTTCAGCAGACAGAGTGACCCAGGGCTGGGTAAAAGAAGATGGCAGTCGATGTCTCGCCTGGCCCCCGAGGGCGCACCCCGGTCCCTCTCCCCTGTCTCCCCAGGGGTTGAGCTGAGAGCAGCCCTGGAAGAGAGTGGCTTTAGGTATGAGCCTTTATAATGCCTTATAGCAAGGTAATTAGAGAGACATAATATAGTATAACCCTTTATAATGCCTTATAGCAAGGTACTTAGAGACATAATATATTATAACCCTTTATAATGCCTTATTAGATAGACATAACCTGCTGTATTATAAGCCTTATAACAAGGCATTATAAATGTCATGGATAAATATAAGGTATTTATGTTATCTTATTATAAGGTACTACTTAGGGTGACATAGAATGTTACAAAGCCTTATAATAAGGTATTATAAAGTCTCGTATACACTTATAAACCTGTAATAAAGCATTGTATCTGCAGGCGAGCAGAGCTGGTGCAGAGGCTGCGGGAGGCCCATGGACGTCTGGACAGCCAGACAGACCTGCTGAAGAACAGAGACGCACAGCCGCAGCACAGCAGTAGTACTGCACAGCTGCTGGAGACGAAACACAAGGTAAGTGAGAAAGATCTCTGGACTTTAAAAAATAGATATTCTGCGGTTTAATGAATCAGAAGGTCTACTATCTCTGTGTACACTCTGAACTTAGAAACTATCTGGCTTTAATGAATCAGAAAGTCTACTATCTCTGTGTACACTCTGAACTTAGAAACTATCTGGCTTTAATGAATCAGAAAGTCTACTATCTCTGTGTACACTCTGAACTTAGAAACTATCTGGCTTTAATGAATCAGAAAGTCTACTATCTCTGTGTACACTCTGAACTTAGAAACTATCTGGCTTTAATGAATCAGAAAGTCTACTATCTCTGTGTACACTCTGAACTTAGAAACTATCTGGCTTTAATGAATCAGAAGGTCTACTATCTCTGTGTACACTCTGAACTTAGAAACTATCTGGCTTAATGAATCAGAAAGTCTACTAATGAAAATCTGGCTTTAAAGAAAGTCTACTATCTCTGTGTACACTCTGAACTTAGAAACTATCTGGCTTTAATGAATCAGAAAGTCTACTATCTCTGTGTACACTCTGAACTTAGAAACTATCTGGCTTTAATGAATCAGAAAGTCTACTATCTCTGTGTACACTCTGAACTTAGAAACTATCTGGCTTTAATGAATCAGAAAGTCTACTATCTCTGTGTACACTCTGAACTTAGAAACTATCTGGCTTTAATGAATCAGAAAGTCTACTATCTCTGTGTACACTCTGAACTTAGAAACTATCTGGCTTTAATGAATCAGAAAGTCTACTATCTCTGTGTACACTCTGAACTTAGAAACTATCTGGCTTTAATGAATCAGAAAGTCTACTATCTCTGTGTACACTCTGAACTTAGAAACTATCTGGCTTTAATGAATCAGAAAGTCTACTATCTCTGTGTACACTCTGAACTTAGAAACTATCTGGCTTTAATGAATCAGAAAGTCTACTATCTCTGTGTACACTCTGAACTTAGAAACTATCTGGCTTTAATGAATCAGAAAGTCTACTATCTCTGTGTACACTCTGAACTTAGAAACTATCTGGCTTTAATGAATCAGAAAGTCTACTATCTCTGTGTACACTCTGAACTTAGAAACTATCTGGCTTTAATGAATCAGAAAGTCTACTATCTCTGTGTACACTCTGAACTGGTCTTTAATGGTCATAATGTACTCTTAACTTAGAAACTACCCAGGACAGCCAGAGTCCCCTCTCAAGGTTTCTTCCTTCTTGAAGTTTTCCAACACCATTGTTGGTGTTCAGGCTCACCCTCAACCCGTTTGTCCCAAACCATTGTTGGTGAATCAGGCTCATCCCTCAACTGAACTTGTCCCAACACCATTGTTGGTGTTCAGGCTCATCCCTCAACCCACTTGTCCCAACACCATTGTTGGTGTTCAGGCTCACCCTCAACCCGTTTGTCCCAACACCATTGTTGGTGTTCAGGCTCACCCTTTCAACCCGTTTGTCCCAACACCATTGTTGGTGTTCAGGCTCACCCCTCAACCCGTTTGTCCCAACACCATTGTTGGTGTTCAGGCTCACCCCTCAACCCGTTTGTCCCAACACCATTGTTGGTGTTCAGGCTCACCCCTCAACCCGTTTGTCCCAACACCATTGTTGGTGTTCAGGCTCACCCTCAACCCGTTTGTCCCAACACCATTGTTGGTGTTCAGGCTCACCCCTCAACCCGTTTGTCCCAACACCATTGTTGGTGTTCAGGCTCACCCCTCAACCCGTTTGTCCCAACACCATTGTACCTGCACTTGTTTTTTGGGGTCTAGACCAGACTTTGTCTGGTCTTTGGGGTTCAGGCCTTGTCTGGTCTTTGGGGTTCAGGTCAGGCTTTGTCTGGTCATTGGGGTTCAGGTCAGGCTTTGTCTGGTCATTGGGGTTCAGTTCAGACTTTGTCTGGTCTTTGGGGTTCAGGTCAGGCCTTGTCTGGTCTTTGGGGTTCAGGTCAGGCTTTGTCTGGTCTTTGGGGTTCAGGTCAGGCCTTGTATGGTCTTTGGGGTTCAGGTCAGGCTTTGTCTGGTCTTTGAGGTTCAGGTCAGGTTTTGTCTGGTCTTTGGGGTTCAGGTCAGGCTTTGTCTGGTCTTTGAGGTTCAGGTCAGGCTTTGTCTGGTCATTGGGGTTCAGTTCAGACTTTGTCTGGTCTTTGGGGTTCAGGTCAGGCCTTGTCTGGTCTTTGAGGTTCAGGTCAGGTTTTGTCTGGTCTTTTGGGGTCAGGTCAGGCCTTGTCTGGTCTTTGGGGTTCAGGTCAGCCCTTGTCGGTTCTTTGGGGTCTAAGTCAGACTTTGTCTGGTCTTTGGGGTCTAGGTCAGGCTTTGTCTGGTCTTTGGGATTCAGGTCTGGCTTTGGGGTCTAAACCAGGCTTTGCCTGGTCTTTGGGGTTTAGGTCAGCCTTTGTCTGGTCTTTGGGGTTTAGGTCAGCCTTTGTCTGGTCTTTGGGGTCTAGGCCAGGTTCTGTCTGGTCTTTGGGGTTTAGGTCAGCCTTTGTCTGGTCTTTGGGGTCTAGGCCAGGTTTTGTCTGGTCTTTGGGGTTCAGGCCAGGTTTTGTCTGGTCTTTGGCGATCTTGCCAGGTTTTGTCTGGTCTTTGGGGTTCAGGCCAGGTTTTGTCTGGTCTTTGGGGTTCAGGCTCACCCCTCAACCCGTTTGTCCCACAGCAGCTGGCAGATGCAGTGAGTGCTCTTGAGCAGGAGAAGGAGGCAGCTGAGTTGAGCCGGTTTGAGGAAAGTCGACGTCGAGGAGAACTGCAAGACAAGTGAGTACAATGACTAAGCCGCTAAGAATGGCATTCATGGCATTGAATGAGTTCATGCCATTCCCAAATCCCAGTGTAGATGAACAGGACAGCTATTCACCATGCAGGGGCCATTTCCATTTCAATTCAGTCATTTCAGAAAAATAGATATAATTTAACTTCCTGAATGGACTGAATTGAAATGAAATTGACCCCAACCCTGGTATTCACCTCAGTTTTCAAACCTGATATAAAGAACTCCCAAAAGAGACGTCAGTCAATTCCATTTATATGTACATTTGAAGGGTTCTTCGACTGGAGATGGACATGTTGAAGATGAGGTCAAACCTGAGTGTTATCAAACCTGCGGCCCCAAGAACTAACAACAACCCACTCAGCAGGACCTCACCTGTTACACAACAAGACTTGTTCAGAGAGGTACACTGTTTAAACCTCAATGGACAAAACTCTTTGGTCCCAGATCTGTTTGTGCAACTCCTCTGATTGTTGTCATAACGACCATAAGAGTTGATGCAGCACAAACAGATCTGGGACCAGGTGACTTGTGGATAATCTTGTTTAGAGTAAAACCCCACTTATGTTTCAACTTTAAGCAGCACTACATCCATATGGATGTGTCTGTGTGTCTGTGTGTCCGTGTGTCTGTGTGTCCATGTGTGTCCGTGTGTCCGTGTGTCCATGTGTCCGTGTGTCCTTGTGTCCGTGTGTCCGTGTGTCCATGTGTGTCCATGTGTGTCCGTGTGTCCTTGTGTCCGTGTGTCCTTGTGTCTGTGTGTCCGTGTGTCTGTGTGTCCATGTGTGTCCATGTGTGTCCATGTGTGTCCGTGTGTCCGTGTGTCCATGTGTCCGTGTGTCCTTGTGTCTGTGTGTCCGTGTGTCCTTGTGTCCGTGTGTGTGTCTGTGTGTCCTTGTGTCTGTGTGTGTGTCCGTGTGTCCTTGTGTCCGTGTGTCCTTGTGTCCGTGTGTCCGTGTATCCTTGTGTCCGTGTGTCCTTGTGTCCGTGTGTCCGTGTGTCTGTGTGTCCCGTGTGTCCGTGTGTCCGTGTGTCTGTGTGTCCTTGTGTCCTTGTGTCTGTGTGTCTGTGTGTCTGTGTGTCCGTGTGTCCTTGTGTTCGTGTGTCCTTGTGTTCGTGTGTCCTTGTGTCTGTGTGTCCTTGTGTCTGTGTGTCCTTGTGTCCTTGTGTCCGTGTGTCCGTGTGTCTGTGTGTCCGTGTGTCCGTGTGTCCATGTGTGTCCGTGTGTCCGTGTGTCTATGTATCTGTGTGTCTGTGTGTCCATGTGTCCATGCAGGAAAAGCACAGAGCAGAGAGAGAGCTGTCCAGACTGAGAGAGGCCCTCAGAGAGGCCGAGGAGAGAGCAGAGGCCCTGGAGACAGAGAGAGACCTTCAGCAACTACACACCTCTAAAGAGGTTAGTCCAACAACTAGCCTCGTCTAATGTTGTTTCTGTCCCAAATGACACCCTGTTCCCTGTCGTGTCCACAACCTTTGACCCAAGGATTAAAGGCCCTAGTCTGTCTGTGTAGTTTTGCCAACTCCTGTGTTCATTGTTAACATTTTATTTTATTTTAAATGTAACCTTTCTTTAACTAGACAAGTCAGTTATGAACAAATTCTCATTTACAATGACGACCTACCGGGGAACAGTGGGATAACTGCCTTGTTCAGGGGGTAGAACGACATATTTTTACCTTGTCAGCTCGGGGGATTCGATCCAGCAACCTTTAGGTTACTGTCCCCAACGCTCTAATGAACAGGCAGCTTTTAAATCATTGATGTACATCAGGAGAAAAAGGGGTCAGAGAACACTTCCTTGTGGTACTCCACAGTTTATACAGACACTTCTATTCCTATTCATTTTAGTATCTTTCCCACTCTGTCACCCCAGCCCTGTTCTCTCCCTACCTCCCACTCTGTGTCTCCAGCCCTGTTCTCTCCCTACCTCCCACTCTGTGTCTCCAGCCCTGTTCTCTCCCTACCTCCCACTCTGTGTCTCCAGCCCTGTTCTCTCCCTACCTCCCCATTCTGTGTCCCCAGCCCTGTTCTCTCCCTACCTCCCACTCTGTGTCCCCAGCCCTGTTCTCTCCCTACCTCCCACTCTGTGTCTCCAGCCCTGTTCTCTCCCTACCTCCCACTCTGTGTCTCCAGCCCTACCTCCCACTCTGTGTCTCCAGCCCCCTACCTCCCACTCTGTGTCTCCAGCCCTGTTCTCTCCCTACCTCCCACTCTGTGTCCCAGCCCTGTTCTCTCCTACCTCCCACTCTGTCTCCAGCCCTGTTCTCTCCCTACCTCCCACTCTGTGTCTCCAGCCCTGTTCTCTCCATACCTCCCACTCTGTGTCTCCAGCCCTGTTCTCTCCCTACCTCCCACTCTGTCTCCAAGGCTACAAAACACACGCTGAAGCACTTTTCACCGACCTTTCTCTCCCTACCTCCCGCTCTGTTTCTTCCAGGCTCAGAGGACTGTGTTGAACCAGACAGAGGAAGTGAACCAGAGACTGGGTCGGGCCTTGCAGACCCACAGTGAGCTGAAGGACCAGCTGAGTGAGGCACGCAGTAAGCTGGGTCAGGCCACTCTGGTGAGTGGCAGGGTTGGGATCAATTCCATTTCATTTCAGGAAACCTTTGTTCATCACTCAAAGGGACATACAGCATAAACTCTAGTCCTGGACTAGAAAAAACATAGTCAATGGACGTTCTTTTTAATCCTGAGGACTGAGTTTAATCAGTGTTTGGGAAACCAACCCAAAGTCCTCTTTCACTTCACCGACTGGTCCTAACCACCCTCTCTGTCGAGCAGGAGAGGGACCTTCTGACCTCCAAGGTGTTGCGGCTGGAGGACAGTGTGGAGGACCTGAAGATCAAGCTGACCGGGGCCATGTCTGACAAGGACCGCTTACTGCAGGTCTCCATCCATCCTCTGTCTACTAGCTAAACACTGTGGCCCCAATCCTAACTTCACATCCATGCATGATGAGTTATCGTGCAAATCTTCCATTAACATCCAAAGTGTGATCGTGATCATCGAGATAAGGGCATGCATCTCGAGTATAACGATGCAAAGATCCAAAAGTAGTTGGCATAGATGCTTTGTCTTGATGAACACCTGCGTATGTTCTGTCATGTATGCTGTACAGGAGAAGGCAGACCTGCACCAGCATGCTCAGGATCTGGAGCTGCAGTTGGAGAGGGCCCAGAGAGGCAGGGAAGGCTACACAGACCAGGTGTGTGAGCTCAGCAACCAGCTGGCTGAGGCCAAGGCTCACACCAACAGGCAGGGGCAGGAGACTGTGCAGATGAAACAGGAACTTCTGACTGTGACAGAGGTGTGAAGTTTGAAAGAACTTGGTTTGGTTATGGACTGTGACGTAGCAGGTTTAAAAGATTTACCAGAACAATGCACCCTAAAAGGTGAAACTTTCTATTAAAACATATCTGAAACGTTCCGTATATATTTACCAGAACAATGCACCCTAAAAGGGGAAACTTTATATTTAAAACCCTATTTCTAGTCTCAGTGCTGTACCTGTTGGTTCCACTTGTTGAGCTGAATTGTTTTGTACTCTGTGACTGAATTTTCTTCCTTGCTTAAGTGTTCCGTATCCCGTCTGAATGTTTAACCACATCTATCTCTTTGATATTGGACAGATGAATGAAAAGATGACATCAGAGCTAGAGATGGTCAGACAGAGGCTGGAGTCCTCATTGGCTCAGCTGCATGAGCTGGGGGCGGAGAGAGTCATCCACACCAATCAGATCGCAGCTCTGGAGACGGAGCGCTCGCAGCTGATTGGAGAGAAGCAGGAGTTGACGAGTGCTATTGGACGGGATGGAAGACAGGAGGAGGAAGTGACAGAGTTGAGGGAGAATTGTTGTCAGCTCAGGTGAGAGGAATAACAGACTGCAAATGTAAATTTAGAGATCACCACTTGGTATCATAGCCTTATGTTCAAATCAACCCCTAACTGTGACCCCGACCCCAAGATCCTAGATGACAATTTCACCAGAGTGCGAGATAGAGATACTACCCGTTGTTGCGGTGACTGTATTGCCGCCACACTGGCAGTCATGAGTCATGACCGCAGTAAAATCGTCGCAGTAATCTCCTCTTGTTCACTTTGTACATGCATTGGTAGTACCCAACTCGCTAATGACCATCAGGTCACTAATGGCCTGGTACTCAGGTCTCTATTGTTCCTCCATCAGGTCCTAATGGCCTGGTACTCAGGTCTCTATTGTTCCTCCATCAGGTCCTAATGGCCTGGTACTCAGGTCTCTATTGTTCCTCCATCAGGTCCTAATGGCCTGGTACTCAGGTCTCTATTGTTCCTCCATCAGGTCCTAATGGCCTGGTACTCAGGTCTCTATTGTTCCTCCATCAGGTCACTAATGGCCTGGTACTCAGGTCTCTATTGTTCCTCCATCAGGTCCCTAATGACCTGGTACTCAGGTCTCTATTGTTCCTCCATCAGGTCCTCACTAATGGCCTGGTACTCAGGTCTCTATTGTTCCTCCATGGCCTGGTACTCAGGGCTCTATTGTCCCTCCATCAGGTCACTAATGGCCTGGTACTCAGGTCTCTATTGTTCCTCCATCAGGTCCTAATGGTCTGGTACTCAGGTCTCTATTGTTCCTCCATCAGGTCCTAATGGCCTGGTACTTAGGGCATTAGTGATTAGTCTGATATATTCCGCTTGACAGGTGATATTCCTCTTGATAGGTGATATTCTGCTTGACAGGTGTACATACAGGATACATACAGTATCTAGTCTGATAAATGAACAGTCTATAGCCAGATAACATACAGTATCTAGTCTGATAAATGAACAGTCTATAGCCAGATAACATACAGTATCTAGTCTGATAAATGAACAGTCTATAGCCAGATAACAGACAGTATCTAGTCTGATAAATGAACAGTCTATAGCCAGATAACATACAGTATCTAGTCTGATAAATGAACAGTCTATAGCCAGATAACATACAGTATCTAGTCAGATAACATACAGTATCTAGTCTGATAAATGAACAAGCCTACAGTCTAGTCTGATAAATGAACAAGCCTACAGTCTATAGCCAGATAAGATAACATACCAGATAACATACAGTATCTAGTCTGATAAATGAACAAGCCTACAGTCTATAGCCAGATAACATACAGTATCTAGTCTGATAAATGAACAGTCTATAGCCAGATAACATACAGTATCTAGTCTGATAAATGAACAAGCCTATAGCCAGATAACAGACAGTATCTAGTCTGATAAATGAACAGCTATAGCCAGATAACTACAGTCTGATAAAGCCAGATAACATACAGTATCTAGTCTGATAAATGAACAGTCTATAGCCAGATAACAGACAGTATCTAGTCTGATAAATGAACAGTCTATAGCCAGATAACATACAGTATCTAGTCTGATAAATGAACAAGCCTACAGTCTATAGCCAGATAACATACAGTATCTAGTCTGATAAATGAACAGTCTAAGCAGATAACTACAGTCTATAGCCAGATAACATACAGTATCTAGTCTGATAAATGAACAGTCTATAGCCAGATAACATACAGTATCTAGTCTGATAAATGAACAGTAAGCCTATAGCCAGATAACATACAGTATCTAGTCTGATAAATGAACAAGTATCTAGTCTGATAAATACAGTCTATAGCCAGATAACATACAGTATCTAGTCTGATAAATGAACAGTCTATAGCCAGATAACAGACAGTATCTAGTCTGATAAATGAACAAGCCTATAGCCAGATAACATACAGTATCTAGTCTGATAAATGAACAGTCTATAGCCAGATAACAGACAGTATCTAGTCTGATAAATGAACAGTCTATAGCCAGATAACATACAGTATCTAGTCTGATAAATGAACAGCCTATAGCCAGATAACATACAGTATCTAGTCTGATAAATGAACAGTCTATAGCCAGATAACATACAGTATCTAGTCTGATAAATGAACAGTCTATAGCCAGATAACATACCGTATCTAGTCTGTTAAATGAACAGCCTATAGCCAGATAACAGACAGTATCTAGTCTGTTAAATGAACAGCCTATAGCCAGATAACAGACAGTAGACCAACTCATATTCTGTTCTTCTAAAATCCATTTTCTTCATATCATAATGTTTCTTTAGACCTGAATAAAATAAATCATGGATTTATTGTGATGGTGTAATACTAAATTGATTTATTAGACTTAAAAAAATACATTTTTTAATGTAGTGGGTCCAAAGGCTTGTTTGTGTGGAGGCCTGGAGTTGTCAAACGTGTTTATGCTAATTAACGGTCCATTACCGTGAGACACGTTTTTTGACTTTTGCATGACAATGACCGGCTGACACAATTTCATGACTGCCACAGGCCTATTTACACCTATCCAATCCTCTCAGATCTACACAAGTGCATTGTGGGTAGAGGCTATGGGGTTGATTTTTGTTTCGTAATGTCTTTAACACAACAACTATGGACATGCATTAATGATAGGATTGTCATCGTTAACGTCAATAACATCACATCACATCACCAGTGAATCCCAGGATGCCTTGGAGTCAGAGAACCAGAGGCTGCATGAATGCTGCCTGACCTTGGAGGCAGAGCTCCTGGAAAAGGAGGAGGGGCTGTGTCAGAAGGGGGAGGAGCTGCAGAGGTTGGAGGCTGAGTCGGCTCAGAACATGGAGGAGCTGAGGGGTGTGGCCTCACACTGGAGCGAGAAGTGGCAGGATGTGGCTATGGCGTTACAATCCACCCAGGCAGAACTAGAGGAACTCAGAGAGAAGAACCCTGGAGATACAGTAAGATGAAATTGTCTCTAACATACCGTGGCTGCAGAATAAATTAAATCAAATCGGTCAATCAATTGATCAAGCAATCACCTTATTTTACGTACCCTAGCTGTAGACACACAAAAAACAATTTCAATGTGATCGCTTATTGATCCTAAGTGTTCTGTATTGTTGATCTGTGTAGTTGTGTGATTTGTGGCTTTCAGCTTCAAGAGGAGGTGGTACGGCTGAAGGTGGAGGTTGAGAGACTTCAGGGACAGAGAGATAAGTGAGCGTGTACTATCCGGACGGACATTTCGATTAGACCGATTTATGAATCTTAACCATAACATGAATGTGTTCTTTGTCCAGGGAAGAGATCCAGACTCTTCATCAGCACTGGACCAGTAAAGAGGCAGAGCTGAGCAGAGTCATTAAAGATGCCGGTTCTCTGCTGAAGGTAGAGCTGAACGCTTGTAAACAACAGTTGGAGCTGGAGAGGAGCCGGACTCAGGCTCTACACAACAGACTCAAAGTTAAAGACAACCCTCATATATTGGGTAAAATGTTTAATTTATTAATTAATTTGTTTAGCAATTCATTTATTCATAAATACATTCAAAGGGAATAGAGCAGTGATAGGAAACCGTGGCCCTGGAGGGCCGCAGGTACGTCGTGTTTTAGATTTAACCGACCTGGAAGAGCAGGTGTGAAAAAATGTAGACAATCACTGATAATGATCAATTAACTAAGTTTCTCAGTGTGCTGCCTAGTTGTCTCAAAATCCTGCAGTACCAATGGCACTCCAGGAACAGGGTTACCAAACCCCTGGAATAGAGTGAGGATCTCTGTCTGTGGTGAAAGTGGTGCACTATAAAACACAAGGAGTTGACACTGTTGTCCTCTGCAGGTAGGGGAACGGTAGAAACGTTTGATAAAGGGACAGAGACAGAGTGAGTATGATCCCATTCTTCTATTAAATATATCACAATGATGTATTTTCTACGAACGTAGAACCAGGACTACTTGCACAAGCATAGTAAGGTTTCAATTATGAAGAATCTAAATATCGTCTGTCTCTAGATTCTGAATGCACTTAAATGCATCTTGATTTACCCACAGAGACGCAGAGAGACACATTACATGGTGACATAGAGTGACACAGAGAGATACAGAGAGACACATTACACGGAGACACAGAGGCACAGAGAGATACAGAGAGACACAGAGTGACACAGAGTGACACACGGATACAGAGACACATTACATGGAGAAACAGAGGCACAGAGAGACGGGGACATGGAAACACGGAGACACAGGAACATTTTAATTTTGTCTTTCCTAGTATACCACAACAGACACGGGATGAACAGGTCTCGCTGGAGGAGCTGGGCCAGGTGAGGGCAGAGCTACTGATGGTCTCCCTGGAGGAGGTGGATGGGGGCCAGGTGAGGGCAGAGCTACTGGAGGAGGTGGATGGGCCCAGGTGAGGGCAGAGCTACTGATGGTCTCCCTGGAGGAGGTGGATGGGGGCCAGGTGAGGGCAGAGCTACTGGAGGAGGTGGATGGGGCCCAGGTGAGGGCAGAACTACTGATGGTCTCCTGGAGGAGGTGGATAGGCCCAGGTGAGGGCAGAGCTACTGATGGTCTCCCTGGAGGAGGTGGATGGGGGCCAGGTGAGGGCAGAGCTACTGGAGGAGGTGGATGGGGCTTAGGTGAGGGCAGAACTACTGATGGTCTCCCTGGAGGAGGTGGATGGGGGCCAGGTGAGGGCGGAGCTACTGATGGTCTCCCTGGAGGAGGTGGATGGGGGCCAGGTGAGGGCGGAGCTACTGGAGGAGGTGGATGGGGCCAGGTGAGGGCAGAGCTACTGGAGGAGGTGGATGGGGGCCAGGTGAGGGCAGAGCTACTGGAGGAGGTGGATGGGTCCAGGTGAGGGCAGAGTTACAGATGGTCTCCCTGGAGGAGCTGGGCCAGGTGAGGGCAGAGCTACAGATGGTCTCCCTGGAGGAGGTGGATGGGGGCCAGGTGAGGGCAGAGCTGCTGATGGTCTCCTGGAGGAGGTGGATGGGGGCCAGGTGAGGGCAGAGCTACTGGAGGAGGTGGATGGGGGCCAGGTGAGGGCAGAGCTACTGGAGGAGGTGGATGGGGGCCAGGTGAGGGCAGAGCTACTGGAGGAGGTGGATGGGTCCAGGTGAGGGCAGAGTTACAGATGGTCTCCCTGGAGGAGCTGGGCCAGGTGAGGGCAGAGCTACAGATGGTCTCCCTGGAGGAGGTGGATGGGGGCCAGGTGAGGGCAGAGCTGCTGATGGTCTCCCTGGAGGAGGTGGATGGGGGCCAGGTGAGGGCAGAGCTACTGGAGGAGGTGGATGGGGGCCAGGTGAGGGCAGAGCTACTGGAGGAGGTGGATGGGGGCCAGGTGAGGGCAGAGCTACTGGAGGAGGTGGATGGGGGCCCAGGTGGATGGGGCCCAGGTGAGGGGCAGAGCTACATAAATGAGTGAGACATGTTGAGGGACAGAGACACTAAACTGGAGGAGCAGCAACATGAGCTACAGTCAGCCAGGGGACAGGTGGGGTAGACAGTTAATCAATCAATTAAACAATCAGACAATTTGTTCATGTGTTTCCCTCTTCTGCACACCCTGACTGTCATGAGGTGTCACAGCTAAATAGTGAACTTCAGAGGCTGGAGCTGGAAGTGGCAGAGAGAGAACAGCACCTGAGGGAGAAGTATGTTGAGCCTTATCTGTAACATGTACATTTTGAAAATTAACAGCTAAATTAAATCTCTCACAGCTAATCCAAAGATGACCCATGACGAGAGAATGTAGTCTCATGTCATGTATCATTGTAGTCTCAATGTAGTCTCATGTCAAACGTGTCATTGTCCCGTTTGCAGGGAACATGCTCTGAGGAGTCTGGAGAGACTGAGAGATGCCGAGAGGACAGAGGCGCAAATCAAGGTTTCTACACTGGAGCTGAAGGTATTGAAGGGCTCTGATCACTTTTCAAGGGAATTACTGTATATCTTTGACATTTTGTCCATTATGAAAGATACCTCCCACTTTCTCTCTCTCTCTCTCTCTCTTTTGCTTTTTCTATCACTATTTCTCCTCCCCCCACTCTCTCTCATTGCCACAGTTGATTAACCTAAAGGAGCAGGCCGGTGGAGAAGGTCTATGTCATGGAGGCCAAGAACAAGCTCAGCACACTGACTCACTGAGGTCTCAGCTAGAGGGTAAGGGGTTTCTATGGGAACAGCAGGAGAAGCCAGTGGAATCATTGCACTTCAGCGTTGAACTTCTGTCTTGCTCACAGAGTGCAGGAGGAGAGCCAATCAGCTGCAACAGGAGAGAGACCAGGCAGTTCAGAGGCTACAGACTCTACGCCGGCTACATCAGGTAGACTATACACAGACAGTGTTCCATCAGGTAGACTATACACACAGACAGTGTTCCATCAGGTAGACTATACACATAGACAGTGTTCCATCAGGTAGACTATACACATAGACCGTGTTCCATCAGGTAGACTATACACACAGACAGTGTTCCATCAGGTAGACTATACACACAGACAGTGTTCCATCAGGTAGACTATACACATAGACAGTGTTCCATCAGGTAGACTATACACATAGACAGTGTTCCATCAGGTAGACTATACACACAGACAGTGTTCCATCAGGTAGACTATACACATAGACAGTGTTCCATCAGGTAGACTATACACATAGACAGTGTTCCATCAGGTAGACTATACACATAGACAGTGTTCCATCAGGTAGACTATACACATAGACAGTGTTCCATCAGGTAGACTATACACATAGACAGTGTTCCATCAGGTAGACTATACACAGACAGTGTTCCATCAGGTAGACTATACACATAGACAGTGTTCCATCAGGTAGACTATACACATAGACAGTGTTCCATCAGGTAGACTATACATATAGACAGTGTTCCATCAGGTAGACTATACACATAGACAGTGTTCCATCAGGTACACTATATGTATAGACAGTGTTCCATCAGGTAGACTATACACATAGACAGTGTTCCATCAGGTACACTATATATATAGACAGTGTTCCATCAGGTAGACTATACACATAGACAGTGTTCCATCAGGTAGACTATACACACAGACAGTGTTCCATCAGGTAGACTATACACATAGACAGTGTTCCATCAGGTAGACTATACACATAGACAGTGTTCCATCAGGTAGACTATACACATAGACAGTGTTCCATCAGGTACACTATATGTATAGACAGTGTTCCATCAGGTAGACTATACACATAGACAGTGTTCCATCAGGTAGACTATACACATAGACAGTGTTCCATCAGGTAGACTATATATATAGACAGTGTTCCATCAGGTAGACTATACACAGACAGTGTTCCATCAGGTAGACTATACACATAGACAGTGTTCCATCAGGTACACTATATGTATAGACAGTGTTCCATCAGGTACACTATATGTATAGACAGTGTTCCATCAGGTAGACTATACACAGACAGTGTTCCATCAGGTAGACTATACACAGACAGTGTTCCATCAGGTAGACTATACATATAGACAGTGTTCCATCAGGTAGACTATACACATAGACGGTGTTCCATCAGGTACACTATATGTATAGACAGTGTTCCATCAGGTAGACTATACACATAGACAGTGTTCCATCAGGTACACTATATATATAGACAGTGTTCCATCAGGTAGACTATACACATAGACAGTGTTCCATCAGGTAGACTATACACAGACAGTGTTCCATCAGCTAGACTATACACATAGACAGTGTTCCATCAGGTAGACTATACACATAGACAGTGTTCCATCAGGTAGACTATACACATAGACAGTGTTCCATCAGGTAGACTATACACACAGACAGTGTTCCATCAGGTAGACTATACACATAGACAGTGTTCCATCAGGTAGACTATACACAGACAGTGTTCCATCAGGTAGACTATACACATAGACAGTGTTCCATCAGGTAGACTATACACATAGACAGTGTTCCATCAGGTAGACTATACACAGACAGTGTTCCATCAGGTAGACTATACACATAGACAGTGTTCCATCAGGTAGACTATACACAGACAGTGTTTCATCAGGTAGACTATACATATAGACAGTGTTCCATCAGGTAGACTATACACATAGACAGTGTTCCATCAGGTACACTATATATATAGACAGTGTTCCATCAGGTAGACTATACACATAGACAGTGTTCCATCAGGTAGACTATACACACAGACAGTGTTCCATCAGGTAGACTATACACAGACAGTGTTCCATCAGGTAGACTATACACATAGACAGTGTTCCATCAGGTAGACTATACACACAGACAGTGTTCCATCAGGTAGACTATACACAGACAGTGTTCCATCAGGTACACTATATATATAGACAGTGTTCCATCAGGTAGACTATACACAGACAGTGTTCCATCAGGTAGACTATACACAGACAGTGTTCCATCAGGTAGACTATACACAGACAGTGTTCCATCAGGTACACTATATATATATAGACAGTGTTCCATCAGGTAGACTATACACATAGACAGTGTTCCATCAGGTAGACTATACACATAGACAGTGTTCCATCAGGTAGACTATACACAGACAGTGTTCCATCAGGTAGACTATACACAGACAGTGTTCCATCAGGTAGACTATACACAGACAGTGTTCCATCAGGTAGACTATACACAGACAGTGTTCCATCAGGTAGACTATACACAGACAGTGTTCCATCAGGTACACTATATATATAGACAGTGTTCCACACTCTAGTACGAGAAACCTTTAGCTTGGTCCCGGATTGTTTTTTGCGGCATACCAAATGACAAATAGGCAAGGGTAAAACACTACCATGTCTCATTACAGCTACTGAGGAAAGAGTCAGTTTATCCAGACAATATGAGTCATGCCTTTCCTTATCTACAGGCTACGGAACAGGAAGCAGCTGCAGGCAGCAAGAAAGAGAGAATGGTTTGTGTGGATAACATAGTGAACCAGGATAAACAGAGAAGACTGGTAACAGAACAGGTACAGTAGACTGTTAGAACAGGTATAGTAGACTGTTAGAACAGGTATAGTAAAATGTTAGAACAGGTACAGTAGACTGTGAGAACAGGTACAGTAGACTGTTAGAACAGGTACAGTAGACTGTTAGAACAGGTACAGTAGACTGTTAGAACAGGTATAGTAGACTGTTAGAACAGGTACAGTAAAATGTTAGAACAGGTACAGTAGACTGTGAGAACAGGTACAGTAGACTGTTAGAACAGGTACAGTAGACTGTTAGAACAGGTACAGTAGACTGTTAGAACAGGTACAGTAGACTGTTAGAACAGGTACAGTAGACTGTTAGAAGAGAACAGGTATAGTAGACTGTTAGAACAGGTACAGTAAAATGTTAGAACAGGTACAGTAGACTGTTAGAACAGGTACAGTAGACTGTTAGAACAGGTACAGTAAAATGTTAGAACAGGTACAGTAGACTGTTAGAACAGGTACAGTAGACTGTTAGAACAGGTACAGTAGACTGTTAGAACAGAACAGGTACAGTAGACTGTTAGAACAGAACAGGTACAGTAGACTGTTAGAACAGAACAGGTACAGTAGACTGTTAGAACAGAACAGGTACAGTAGACTGTTAGAACAGAACAGGTACAGTAGACTGTTAGAACAGGTACAGTAGACAGTTAAAACAGGTGCAGTAGACTGTTAGAACAGAACAGGTACAGTAGACTGTTAGAACAGGTACAGTAGACTGTTAGAACAGAACAGGTACAGTAGACTGTTAGAACAGGTACAGTAGACTGTTAGAACAGAACAGGTACAGTAGACTGTTAGAACAGAACAGACTTATAGAAGCTCCTCTCTTTGGTTTATTATTTGATATTTACATCATTGTTTGGATGACCAGCTGAAGAGTCTATTTAAGGAGCGTGAGCAGTTGGGTCAGGTCTATGGTAGATCAGCAGGAGGAGGAGGAGTTCTGCAAGACTGGGCACCGAAGTCGAAGGTCATCAAGGTAAGCTCAGATGTACAAAATATTGATGTTTTGTTCCCCGAGCCACTTAGTTATCATTTTTGCCTTATGGCAAGGTGCTCCATCATGCTGGGAAAGGTATTGTTCGTCACCAAACTGTTCCTGGGTGGTTGAGAGAAGTTGCTCTCGGAGGATGTGTTGGTACCATTCTTTATTCATGGCTGTGTTCTTCGGCAAAAATGTGAGTGAGCCCACTCCCTTGGCTGAGAAGCAGCCCCACACATGAATGGTCTCAGGATGCTTTACTGTTGGCATGACACAGGACTGATGGTAGCGCTCACCTTGCCTTCTCCGGACAAGCTTTCCGGATGCCCCAAACAATCGGAAAGGGGATTCATCCGAAAAAAGGACTTTACCCCAGTCCTCAGCAGTCCAATCCCTGTACCTTTTGCAGAATATCAGTCTGTCCCTGATGTTTTTCCTGGACAGAAGTGGCTTCTTTGCTGCCCTTCTTGACACCAGGCCATCCTCCAAAAGTCTTCACCTCACTGTGCGTACAGATGCACTCACACCTGCCTGCTGCCATTCCTGAGCAAGCTCTGTACTGGTGGTGCCCCGATCCCGCAGCTGAATCAACTTTAGGAGACAGTCCTGGCGCTTGCTGGACTTTCTTGGGCTCCCTGAAGCCTTCTTCACAACAATTGAACCGCTCTCCTTGAAGTTCTTGATGATCCGATAAATGGTTGATTTAGGTGCAATCTTACTGGCAGCAATCTCCTTGCCTGTGAAGCCCTTTTTGTGCAAAGCAATGATGACGGCATGTGTTTCCTTGCATGTAACCATGTTTGACAGAGGAAGAACAATGATTCCAAGCACCACCCTCTTTTGAAGCTTCCATCCTGTTATTCGAACTCAAATCAGCGTGATCTCCAGGCTTGTCCTGTGTTAACGAGAGAATCACTGACATGATGTCAGCTGGTCCTTTTGTGGCAGGGCTGAAATGCAGTGGAATGCAGTGGAAATGTTTTTTGGGGATTCAGTTCATTTGCATGGCAAAGAAGGACTTTGCAATTCATCTGATCTCTCTTCATAACATTCTGGAGTATATGCAAATTGCCATCATACAAACTGAGGCAGCAGACTTAGTGAAAATTAATATTTGTGTCATTCTCAAAACTTTTGGCCACGACCGTACACTACCGGTCAAAAGTTTTAGAATACCTACCTATTTCTTTATTTTTACTATTTTCTACATTGTAGAATAATAGTGAAGACATCAAAACGATGAAATAACAGATATGGAAACATGTAGTAACCAAAAAAGTGTTAAACACCAGAAGGCGCAGTGCATCTGGAGAGGCGAAGGTCGAGAGCCATGCGTCCTCCGAAACACAACCCAACCAAGCCGCACTGCTTCTTGACACAACGCACATCCAACCCGGAAGCCAGCCGCACCAATGTGTCGGAGGAAACACTGAACATCAAAATGGCCAGAAACAAATAATTTTCTTCTGAAACTCGTCAGTCTATTCTTGTTCTGAGAAATTTCACAAGGTATTGGAGTGGCCATCACAAAGCCCTGACCTCAATCTTATAGAACATTTGTGAGCAGAACTGAAAAAGCGTGTGTGAGCAAGGAGGCCTACAAACCTGACTAAGTTACACCAGCTCTGTCAGGAGGAATGGGCCAAAATTCACCTAATTTATTTTGGGAAGCTTGTGGAAGGATACCTAAAACGTTTGACCCAAGTTAAATAATTTAAAAGGTTTCTACCAAATACACTCAATTAGTATGTAAACTTCTGACCTACTGGGAATGTGATGAAAGAAATACAAGCTGAAATAAATAATTCTCTGCTATTATTCTGACATTTCACATTCTTCAAATAAAGTGGTGATCCTAACTGACCTAAGACATGGCATTTGTACTTGGATAAAATGTCAGGAATTGTGAAAAATTGAGTTTAAATGTATTTGGCTAAGGTGTATGTAAACCTCTGACTTCAACTGTATGTAGTAGGTATATCTAGCAGGTATATGTAATATTATCAGGTATATGTAACAAGTATATGTAGCAGGTATATGTAGCAGGTATACGAGTGTCTTGCTTCAATCTACTCCTCTTTCTCTCTATCAGAACTCCCTTGACACACTACACAGCCAGAGGAAGAGAGAGAAGGAGCTGATGAGGGAGCAGCAGTTTGCAGGACTGAGGCCTGTGTCTGAGGAGCAAGAAGAGGAGGACGACCCAGAGAGGGAGGTGGAGGAGGAGGTGACTCGCCTTAGGGAGGAACTCCACAGCAAGACCCACGCGGTAAGAAATCCTTCAAACATGTTTAAGTCTTTAAAGCCTTTATACGGCAGGCCTTAATAATGCCACCCCCGGGTGTTTACTATACTAACTGAGTGATAAATTAGCATCTGGACCCAACATGCAGAAACTAATATAATTAAAATGGCAGCATGATATTTCATTTAGCTGCTTACACACTGAAATGAAATCCTGCATGTCATCCAGCAGATTTCTTCTCAATGCATAAACACGCAGACTTATTTAACCCTGGCTTCTGTCTTTAATCAAACAGAAATGAGTCAGAAGGTGAGAGAGAGAGAGAGAGATTTTCCCTTGTGTACCCTTAACCATTTGTACATCGCTGCAACACTGTATGTATACGTAATATGACATTTGTAATGTCTTTATTGTTTTGTTTACTGTTAATTTTGATTGTTTATTTCACTTTTGTATATTATCTACCTCACTTGCTTTGGCAATGTTAACACGTTTCCCATGCCAATAAAGCCCCTTGAATTGAATTGAGAGAGAGAAAGGTGGAGGAGAGAGAGAGATGGAGGACAGAGAGAGAGAGAGAGAGAGAGAAAGGTGGAGGAGAGAGAGAGAGAGAGAGGTGGAGGGCAGAGAGAGAGAGAGAGAGTTGGAGAGCAGAGAGAGAGAGAGAGAGAGAAAGGTGGAGGAGAGAGAGATGGAGGGCAGAGAGAGAGAGAGGTGGAGGGCAGAGAGAGAGAGAGGTGGAGGGCAGAGAGAGAGAGAGGTGGAGGGAGAGAGAGAGAGGTGGAGGGCAGAGAGAGAGAGAGGTGGAGGGCAGAGAGAGAGAGAGGTGGAGGGCAGAGAGAGAGAGAGAGGTGGAGAGAGAGAGAGAGAGAAAGGTGGAGGAGAGAGAGATGGAGGGCAGAGAGAGAGAGAGGTGGAGGGCAGAGAGAGAGAGAGAGAGAAAGGTGGAGGAGAGAGAGATGGAGGGTAGAGAGAGAGAGAGGTGGAGGGCAGAGAGAGAGAGAGGTGGAGGGCAGAGAGAGAGAGAGGTGGAGGGCAGAGAGAGAGAGAGGTGGAGGGCAGAGAGAGACTCCATAATCACTCCTCTGTGAAATACAGCACAATAATAATCTGACATTACTTGTTATACTGGGAGGAATAATCCCATTTGTGGCTGAGGAGACTGGCTGACCTGGCCAGAGGCACTGATACCGACCACATGTGCTTCCACAATGGCCCCCTTTTCCCTCTATAGTGCACTACTTTTGACCAGAGCCCCATAGCTGCACCATATAGGGAATAGGGTGTCATTTGGGACTCCGACCACATCTGACTGACTAACTAACTCCCCCCTAAGAGTAGAAGAGGCCTGGACAAGAAGTTGACTTGCTTCCAAGGGGTGGCGCTACAGAGTAATGTTTGTAGCCTTACAAAACATGCCTCAAATTGGGACACATTTCTCGTCAGACCCCCCAAAAAAAAATCCCACATTTGAAAAATGTAACTAAGCGCACGGCGTCGTTCCTTTGCCGTACACTCTTAGGACGTGCTATCTAGAATTTAAAAGGGTTATTCGGGTGTACCCATAGGAGAACCCTTTGAAGAACCCCTTTTGGTTCCGAAAATGGTTCTACACGGAATCAAATAGGGTTCTCCTATTTGGGAGAACCATTTTGAAACCTTTTTTTCTGAGTGTAGAAAGTCTGGTCAAATGAAAGGAGTAGATCTGTAGATTCAACCTTCAGTTCAGCTTAAAAATCAACCATTTCCCTCCATACCAGATGTCAGCGATGAGTGTGGAAATCAGCGATCTGAAAGAGAGAAATGAAAACCTCCAGAAAGGTGAAAGATGTGAATGAATCAGTCCCATTAGAAATCTATCTAGGCTTCTGATCTGTGTGTGGAAGTCTTAGATCTCAGTGGGTAGTGGCAGTGTACAGTACCAGTCAAACGTTTGGACACACCGACTCATTCAAGGGTTTTTCTTTATTTTTGGTTTGACTATTTTCTACATTGTAGAATAATAGTGAAGACATCAAAACTATGAAATAACAAATGGAATCGTGTAGTAATCAAAAAAGTTTAAAACAAATCAAAATATATTTTCAATTTGAGATTCTTCAACCTAGTCACCCTTTGCTTTGATGACAGCTTTGCACACTCTTGACATACTCTCAACCAGCTTCATGAGGTAGTCACCTGGAATGCATTTTTGATTTGTTTAACACTTTCTTTGGTTACGACATGATTCCATATGTCTTCATTGTTTCGATGTCTTCACTATTATTCTACAATGTAGAAAATAGTTTTTAAAAAATAAGAAAAACCCTGTAATGAGTAGGTGTGTCCAAACTTTTGACTGGCACTGTATATACAGCTGGCAGATTTGGAATGGTTTCAGATGGCAGTTTTCTGACCCTGGCTATGCCTAACCCTAACCATACCTTAACATTAACCTTAACTTAACCAATTTCGATCACTCTGCTTGACCTTAACCATTGGATCTGCTGACTGAATATCCACTGCTTGGGATTAATGTGTGTGCTTAAAATCCATGTGCTTATGTCCTCCAGAACAGGGGCATACCGGTACCCAAAACTGGACTAGTACAGTATAATTGTCAGCTTAGCATTTGATAATCAAACTGAGATAATGCAAATCAAAAACTGCTCAGGCTTCCTTCTAGATCTGAGTTGGTTTGTTATACCAGACATATTAAAGTGTTCGGGTGAAGAGAACTCAGAACCCAGAGAGGGCAACACAATTAATTAAACAATCTCAGCACCCAGAACCACATTTTGAGACTACTCAGGAAAAACATTACAGCACTTATTTTTCCGATGGAATGCTTCCAGGTTGAAAGAAGCATTATGACATCACTTGACGTGAACATTCCCTCAGAGTGGTTATGGGTAAAGCCTCTGTTCTGGATCTCCGGCGCTTTTTCTGATCTGAAATGGCTTCGGAAATGATCGTGTTTGACAACATTACATCAACAGACCGTCATCTACTAAACTGAAAAAATTATTTAAATGATGTTGAATTAATCTGATTCCATGTGTGCTGTTATGTTGACCTGACCTAACCAACCTAGGTCACAGTAAAACCACTTATGAAGGCTTTATGCCGAAATGTTTTTAAAGTGATCAATGCCCATTACATCTAAAAATCCATTTGGGTGTCTAGCACTTGGGATTTTTTAAATTACTCAACACTTTTAGTTGGGTTTGATTTCCCTGTTTTCCTGACCCAGCCAAGCTAAGGTTTCAGCCACAGATCCAAGGGTTGGGCGCCACAGCGTCTAACTCTTCAGAGAAGACCACGTCAGAGAGTGAGGAGCCTCTTCTATTGGAGAGAGACATGCAGAGGGGATCATCATCATCATCATCACCACCACCCCGCTGGGAAGATGGAGTGTTCCTGGCTAGGCAGGTGCAGATCGGCAGCCCTGAATTGGAGGGGGAGGAAGAGGAAGATGGAGGCTGTGGCTGATGCATACCTGGTCCTAATTTGCTCCCTACCCCTTCTCCTTGGCCCTGAACTACTTCAAGGTTGTCAGATCTGAAGCATCTATATACGTAGAAGCAGTATTGTTGTAGAGCTTCCACTATATTGCTTCCACCCCTACAGATCTGCAAACATTGAAGCTAATGGAGTCCTCAGTCTTCGTGTGAAGTCTTACTATAGTCATGCAATGATACAAATCCTAAAAAGGTTGTACAAACCAGTGTTAATGTCAATCTACTGATTAGTGGTTATAAATGTGGTGCTTTTGTTGATGATTAACAATGAAACAGGAAGTGAAATGTGTTCCATTGATAATAGTGAGATGACAACAGAGGATGATTTTCTGTAATACGCCTACGCTATATAAGCTAATGATCCAATGAATAGGGCTGTGTAATAGTAGTAATGTTAATGTGGTTAATACATTAAAACTACAATGTTACCACATACAGCACAACAATTCTGGAGGTTTGTGATTTGCCCATTTTGTTGTAATTAAAAAACGATTGCATTAACTCACGATTGTTTGCAATTGATTTAGAATGAGAACGATCTGTCATCCAACTCCCTGAATAAGGACAAATGTAAGATCTCATTAGTCTTGAGTTGAACAACTCTTTTTATTTCAGATAATGTACAACTCACAAAGCTACAAAAATAATTGTATGCAGTGTAATCCACTCGTATGATATGAGGCCTTATACAGTGTGAAGAACAAGTATTTGATAACCTGCAAAATCGGCAGTGTTTCCTACTTACAAAGCATGTAGAGGTCTGTAATTTGTATCATAGGTACACTTCAACTGTGAGAGACGGAATCTAAAACAAAAATCCAGAAAATCACATTGTATGATTTTTAAGTAATTCTTTTGCATTGTATTGCATGACATATGTATTTGATACATCAGAAAAGCAGAACTTAATATTTGGTACAGAAACCTTTGTTTTCAATTACAGAGATCATATATTTCCTGTAGTTCTTGACCAGGTTTGCACACACTGCAAACCTCTATTGGGTTCAGGTCTGGAGACTGGCTAGGCCACTCCAGGACCTTGGGATGCTTCTTACGGAGCCACTCCTTAGTTGCCCTGGCTGTGTGTTTTGGGTCGTTGTCATGCTGGAAGACCCAGCCACGACCCATCTTCAATGCTCTTACTGAGGGAAGGAGGTTGTTGGCCAAGATCTCGCGATACACGGACCCATCCATCCTCCCCTCAATATGGTGCAGTCATCCTGTCCCCTTTGCAGAAAAGCATCCCTAAAGAATGATGTTTCCACCTCCATGCTTCACGGTTGGGATGGTATTCTTGGGGTTGTACTCATCCTTCTTCTTCCTCCAAACACGGCGAGTGGAGTTTAGACCAAAAAGCTCTATTTTTGTCTCATCAGACCACATGACCTTCTCCCATTCCTCCTCTGGATCATCCAGATCGTCATTGGCAAACTTCAGACGGGCCTGGACATGCACTGGCTTGAGCAGGGGGACCTTGCGTGCGCTGCAGGATTTTAATCCATGACGGTGTAGTGTGTTACTAATGGTTTTCTATGAGACTGTGGTCCCAGCTCTCTTCAGGTCATTGACCAGGTCCTGCCGTGTAGTTCTGGGCTGATCCCTCACCTTCCTCATGATCATTGATGCCCCACGAGGTGAGATCTTACATGGAACCCCAGACCGAGTGGGATGGACCGTCATCTTGAACTTCTTCCATTTTCTAATAATTGCGCCAACAGTTGTTGCCTTCTCACCAAGCTGCTTGCCTATTGTCCTGTAGCGCATCCCAGCCTTGTGCAAGTCTAAAATTTTAGCCCTGATGTCCTTACACAGCTCCCTAGTCTTGGCCATTGTGGAGAGGTTGGAGTCTGTTTGATTGAGCGTGTGGACAGGTGTCTTTTATACAGGTAACAAGTTCAAACAGGTTCAGTTAATACAGGTAATGAGTGGAGAACAGGAGGGCTTCTTAAAGAAAAACTAACAGGTCTGTGAGAGCCGGAATTCTTACTGGTCAGTAGGTGATCAAATACTTATGTCATGCAATAAAATGCTAATTAATTACTTAAAAATCATACAATGTGATTTTCTGGATTTTTGTTTTAGATTCTGTCTCTCACAGTTGAAGTGTACCTATGATAAAAATTACAGAGCTCTACACGCTTTGTAAGTAGGAAAACGATGGTCATTATGGCCAAACAGTTCTATTTTTGTTTCATCAGACCAGAGGACATTTCTCCAAAAAGTACGATCTTTGTCCCCATGTTCAGTTGCATACCGTAGTCTGACTTTATGGCGGTTTTGGAGCAGTGGCTTCTTCCTTGCTCAGCGGCCTTTCAGGTTATGTCGATATAGGACTCGTTTTACTGTGGATATAGATACTTTTGTACCTGTTCCCTCCAGCATCTTCACAAGGTCCTTTGCGGCTGTTCTGGGATTGATCGTCACTTTTCTCACCAAAGTACGTTCATCTCTAGGAGACAGAACGCGTTTCCTTCCTGAGCAATATGATGGCTGTGTAGTCCCATGGTGATTATACTTGCATACTATTGTTTGTACAGATGAACATGGTAGCTTCAGGTGTTTGGAAATTGCTTCTGAGGATGAACCAGACTTGTGGAGGTCTACCATTTTTTCTGAGGTTTTGGCTGATTTCTTTTTATGATGTCCCATGATGTCAAGCAAAGAGGCACTGAGCTTGAAAGTAGGCCTTGAAATACATCCACAGGTACAGAGCTAAGGATGATGTCCACAGGTACACCTCCAATTGACTCAAATTATGTCAATTAGCCTATCAGAAGCTGTAACGACTGTTTGAAGAAGTGGACCGGAGGGAGACACCGGACAGGAGGGAGACTCCGGCAGCTCCGGACAGGAGGGAGACTCCGGCAGCTCCGGACAGGAGGGAGACTCCGGCAGCTCCGGACAGGAGGGAGACTCCGGCAGCTCTGGACAGGAGGGAGACACAGGACTCACCAGGCTGGGGAGACATCCAGGAGGCCTCGTCCGTGGAGGAGGCACAGGATAGACCGGGCTGTGGGGGAACACTGGAGATCTGGTGAGTAGCCTTGGCACCACTCTTCCAGGCTGAATGCCCACTCTAGCCCGGCACGTGTGGGGAACTGGAACTGCCCGCACTGGGTTCTCCTGGCAAACTGGGGAAACCGTGCTTAGAGCCGGCGCAGGATATCCTGGCCCGAGGAGAGGCACTGGAGGTCTGGTGCGTAGCCTTGGCACCACTCTTCCAGGCTGAATGCCCACTCTAGCCCGGCACGTGCGGAGAGCTGGAGCAGGCCGCACTGGGTCCTCCTGGCGAACTGGGGAAACCGTGCCTAGAGCCGGCGCAGGACTCACCGGGCTGTGGAGGCGCACTGGAGGTCTGGAACGCCAAGCTGGCACAAGACGTGCAGGGCTGGGGAGGCGCACAGGAGGCCTGGTGCGTGGGGCTGGCATAGTCTTCACCAGACGGCTAGCACGCACCTCAGGACGAGTATGGAGAGCCGTCTCAGGTGACATCAAATCCCCGACACGCTCCGTCGGGCGGATGTCGTGCCTCATGCACCAACACAGCAACTATCTCATTACTCTCTCCTCCAATCTTCCCATCAACTCCTTCACTGTCTCTGCTTCACTCCCTTCGCTCACCTCCAATTTCACCCCGACTGGCTCTGGTTCCATCCTCGGCTCCTTACGGTAAGCACGGGGAGTCTGAATCCTGACTCTGCCACACTCCCCGTGTGCCCCCCAAAAAAAACATTTTTGGGGCTGCCTCTCGTGTCTGCTTCGTTGCCGTGACTCCTGGTAGCGAAGTTGTTCCTCCCTCGCTACTTCAGCCTGTTTCTATGGCAGGGTCTTGTCCCCTGCCATCACCTCAAATCAAAAATCAAATCAAATCAAAATCAAATCAAATCAAATCAAATCACTTGATTACCAACAACGACGAGACGGCCTACAGGGAGGAGGTGAGGGCCCTCGGAGTGTGGTGTCAGGAAAATAACCTCACACTCAACGTCAACAAAACTAAGGAGATGATTGTGGACTTCAGGAAACAGCAGGGAACACCCCCATCCACATCGATGGAACAGTAGTGGAGAGGGTAGCAAGTTTTAAGTTCCTCGGCATACACATCACAGACAAACTGAATTGGTCCACTCACACAGACAGCATCGTGAGGAAGGCGCAGCAGCGCCTCTTCAACCTCAGGAGGCTGAAGAAATTCGGCTTGTCACCAAAAGCACTCAAACTTCTACAGATGCACAATCGAGAGCATCCTGGCGGGCTGTATCACCGCCTGGTATGGCAACTGCACCGCCCTCAACCGTAAGGCTCTCCAGAGGGTAGTGAGGTCTGCACAACGCATCACCGGGGGCAAACTACCTGCCCTCCAGGACACCTACACCACCCGATGCTACAGGAAGGCCATAAAGATCATCAAGGACATCAACCACCCGAGCCACTGCCTGTTCACCCCGCTGCCATCCAGAAGGCGAGGTCAGTACAGGTGCATCAAAGCTGGGACCGAGAGACTGAAAAACAGCTTCTATCTCAAGGCCATCAGACTGTTAAACAGCCACCACTAACACTGCCAACACACTGTCAATGACACTGACTCTACTCCAGCCACTTTAATCATGGGAATCGATGGGAAATGATGTAAATATATCACTAGCCACTTTAAACAATGCTACCTTATATAATGTTACTTACCCTACATTGTTCATCTCATATGCATACGTTGATACTGTACTCTATATCATCGACTGCATCCTTATGTAATACATGTATCACTAGCCACTTTAACTATGCCACTTGGTTTACATACTTATCTCATATGTATATACTGTACTCGATATCATCTACTGTATCTTGCCTATGCTGCTCTGTACCATCACTCATTCATATATCCTTATGTACATATTCTTTATCCCCTTACACTGTGTATGACAGTAGTTTTTTGGAATTGTTAGTTAGATTACTTGCTCGTTATTACTGCATTGTCGGAACTAGAAGCACAAGCATTTCGCTACACTCGCATTAACATCTGCTAACCATGTGTATGTGACAAATAAAATTTGATTTGATTTGATTTGATATTAACTGAACACTGAAATAACAAAGAGAACAAACAAAATCAAAACAGTTGTGTCTGGTGCAGACACCAAAACAGAAAACAACTACCCGCAAAACACAGGTAGGGAAAAATGCTACCTAAGTATGATTCTCAAACAGAGACAACGATAGACAGCTGCCTCTGATTGAGAACCACACCCAGCCAAACACAGAAATAGAAAACATAGAACACAAAACCTAGAATGCCCACCCCAACTCACGCCCTGACCAAAACAGAGACATAAAAAGGATCTAAGGTCAGGGTGTGACAGAAGCTTTTAAAGCCATGACAATTTTCTGGAATTTTCCAAGCTGTTTAAAGGCACAGTCAACTAAGTGTATGTAAACTTCTGACTCACTGGAACTATATGTACAGTTGAAGTCGGAAGTTTACATACACTTAGGTTGGAGTCATTAAAACTCATTTTTCAACCACTCCACAAATTTCTTGTTAACAAACTATAGTTTTGGCAAGTCGGTTAGGACATCTATTTTGTACATGACACAAGACATTTTTCCAACAATTGTTTACAGACAGATTATTTCATTTATAATTCACTGTATCACAAGGTGCATAGCTACATACACTACTGTTCAAAAGTTTGGGGTCACCTAGAAATGTCCTTGTTTTTGAAAAAAAAGCATGTTTTTTTTGTCCATTAAAATAACATCAAATTGATCAGAAATACAGTGTAGACATTGTTAATGTTGTAAATGACTATTGTAGCTGGAAAAGGCTGATTTTTAATGGAATATCTACATAGGCGTACAGAGGCCCATTATCAGCAGCCATCACTCCTGTGTTCCAATGGCACATTGTGTTAGCTAATCCAAGTTTATAATTTTAAAAGGCTAATTGATCATTAGAAAACCCTTTTGCAATTATGTTTGCACAGATGAAAACTGTGGTTCTGATTAAAGAAGCAATACATCTGGATTTCTTTAGACTAGTTGAATATCTGGAGCATCAGCGTTTGTGGGTTCGAATACAGGCTCAAAATGGCCAGAAACAAAGACCTTTCTTCTGAAACTTTTCAGTCTATTCTTGTTCTGAGAAATTAAAGCTATTCCATGCGAGAAATTGCCAAGAAACTAAAGATCTCGTGCAACGCTGTGCACTACTCCCTTCACAGAACAGCGCAAACTGGCTCTAACCAGAATAGCAAGAGGAGTGGGAGGCCCCGGTGCACAACTGAGCAAGAGGACAAATACATTAGAGTGTCTAATTTGAGAAACAGACGCCTCACAAGTCCTCAACTGGCAGCTTCATTAAATAGTACCCGCAAAACACCAGTCTCAACGTCAACAGTGAAGAGGCGACTCCGGGATGCTGGCCTTCTAGGCAGAGTTCCTCTGTCCAGTGTCTGTGTTATTTTGCCCATCTTAATGTTTTCTTTTTATTGGCCAGTCTGAGATATGGCTCTATCTTTGCAACTCTGCCTGCCCGTTCCTCTTAAGTGTTTCTCCAAAGTCATGCTCATGTTGACGTTCAGTCACGCTCAACAGATACCTGTATAGTACGGTCATAGCGTTGACTATCATTAAATGTGAATACTGTTATCAAATCAATTCTCTGTAATTTAATTGCGCAATTAACTTTAATTAACTAGGAAGTAGGGGCACCACAGGGAGTTTTTTTTTTAAAGAGTATTTATTTCCCAAATGAACTCTTCCAATATTGTCATATCTTATTGATTACAGTCACTTATTCATGTATTATTACCTCATCAGTCTCATTACTGAACGTAGCAAACCCTTGGATATCTGCACGAACCCTAAGATAGATCATGAATCAGCGATATACAAATTGGCTTAATTATTGATTTACTAACTAATGTAATCAATCACAGAATTACATAAACACAAACACAATAGGTCATACATTGGTTACTGACATGGTAGAAAAGCCCCTAGTGGGCTAAGCCAATGATGGCTTGGTAGACAAAGGAAAGGGGTGGGGACAGCTCAAGAGCGGGAGACTCAGAGCTGATAACTACACTCCTAGAAATTGCTAATACTTTGAACATGAACAACCGCTCATTCAAAAATAAATTGCAATTTACATATTTACAAGTGTATGTCTTGGTTGTCTGCGATTGCCAGGCCATCTGCTGGATAGTCAGTTTGTTCAGTTTGATCAAATTCTGTCGGAGTTTTAGGTTGTTTCGGAAATGTTCTTAGATCGGATGTGTTTATCAGACTAAAGTATTTAAACAGTTGCAGCCTGAATAATTGTTCTTTAGTTTGTAGATTTCTTAGCCATTTCAACGTGGGAATGATCTCCACGTTCTCTGGTCTTGTCCTTTGGTAGAGTTGCCAACCATTTCAACATGTAGCGACAGCTTCCATGTTTTCCGGTCTCTGGTTCAAACTCCTCTACACACCAGCGTCATCTGTCATGTTTTGGTTTGGAGTAGTAATAGCCATTTCAAAGTGGGAACTCCCGTTCCTGCATTTTTTACTCTAGTTTGTAGATTTCTTAACCATTTGAGACGTCCGGCTTACTTTGGGTCTCTTTGGCATAAAATGTACATTTTGTCATGAGTGATTTTATACCCATGAAGGGGCCATGACGCATGATGTGATGGCTGAGCTCAAGGGGTGTGGCCACTGACCAGTTAAAACTTTATATCTAAACAAGTATCTCATTTAGAAGGCCAACATCACATTACATCTTCTCACAAATTGTTTCATATTCACTCATATATTTTATACAACCATCAGATGCAAACCCCATAATTGAGAAGTTTACGCAACCAAAGACACAGTAACGTGTGTTTCCTGTCCCTCATGAGATCACCAAATGAAACAAACTCGACATGACTGTCCCTTAAGTGTCCATGGACCATTCCCACATTCTCAAAACTATAAATATTGTTTAATTCTCAAATTTTGGGGATTAGGAGTTTTGGCAACAAGAATGTATTTGTTCTCCATAGGCTCTATCCCTCAATACTCCATGGCAGCGAAGAGAGTTTCTCCCAAGAATTTATGACCGTTGTAAAACTTATGGTGGGAGAGAGAGTGAGAGAGGGGGGTAGCCACGATATACACCCAAAAGGGCCACGTTGTGACAGTACAGTATCACTCCGTCCAGCTATATCAGCAGTCTATGATCAACCCCAGACATTGATGTGAAGTCATCATCATGGCTTTCTAGCCAATGGATTTTGTTATGGTATGGCTGTCCTCAGCTTGCTTTGAGTCCATCAGGGCCAAAGCTGAATTGTGCAGTCTCAGGTTGGATATTCCATTGTCCAGAGTACATCAGAGATTGGCTGATGATGTCCTACAGAGGTTCTGGTTGGTTGGGGTCTCAGAATTCTGGAGTATAATTAGCTGGATCTGTCCTCTCATTGGGTTAGTATCCCAATGTTCTGGAGTCTGATTGGTTCTTCTTGTCGTACAGAGGTTCTGGTTGGACGGTGTGCCAGCATTGGAGTCAGGGACGGAGGGGTTTGAAACATAGTCTGGAAGATTGTGAATAGTGAGAGAGAGGATTACACCACAATGTCAATGAAAAAAGGGATGATCTCCTGCCGCATTCATTCAGATCCTGTGAGACACAATTTAATCTACAAACCTTAAAAAGCAAAAATCTGAGCTTACTTGACTAAAAAATAAAGCTCAGAGGCCAGGGCAACACGCAGCTCAGCTTAGCTAGCTTACATCATGTCTGCATCTGGATGGACGGATTTATGTATGGAAACAATATGGCTGTTTGGTGAGGGAGTAGAGAGAGCACAGGCGATGGGGAGAGAGAGACTGAGAGACAGCTAGTTTACATCATGTCTGGATGGATGTATAAACAATATATATGTCTCTTTTGGTGAAAGAGTAGACAGAGTAGAATTCCAGGTAGTTGTAGAGGGAGAGAGATGGGGAGGGAGAAAGAGAGTGGGGGTGGGAGGGAGAAAGAGAGTGGGGGTGGCAGAGAGAGAGAGAGATGGGGAGGGAGACAGAGAGAGTGCAGGCGAGGGAGAGAGAGCGAGTGAAAGATAAAGAAGGATTGAGATCGAGAGAGAGAGATGTTCTACCTGGTGCTCCTAGTGTATGAGGTTGGGTTACCTGGTGCTCCTAGTGTGTATGAGGTTGGGTTACCAGGTGCTCCTAGTGTGTATGAGGTTGGGTTACCTGGTGCTCCTAGTGTGTGAGGTTGGGTTACCAGGTGCTCCTAGTGTGTATGAGGTTGGGTTACCTGGTGCTCCTAGTGTGTATGAGGTTGGGTTACCAGGTGCTCCTGGTGTGTTTTTAAGGTTGGCCTGGTTAACTGCTCTGGGGACCATGGCCTTGCAGTGGTGGACCAGGGTCTGATACTGGAGCAGGATAAACAGCTGGACCTGGACCTGTGGGCTGAGGCTCAGTCCTCTACGGCTCGACATGTCCTGGGAGGTCAGGCTCTACATGGGGTCAAAGCTGAAAAGGTCAAACAATCTGATGGCCGACTGAAAGCAATCTATATGGCATGATATTCTGTCACAGACATTCTGCAGCCTTACAAAACATGAACCATACCTCCCAGCTGAACCATACCTCCCTGCTGAACCATACCTCCCTGCTGAACCATACCTCCCTGCTGAACCATACCTCCCAGCTGAACCATTACCTCCCAGCTGAACCATACCTCCCATACCCCTCAGCTGAACCAGCTGAACCGTACCTCCCAGCTGAACCATACCTCCCAGCTGAACCATACCTCCCAGCTGAACCATACCTCCCTGCTGAACCATACCTCCCAGCTGAACCATACCTCCCAGCTGAACCATGCTGAACCATACCTCCCAGCTGAACCATACCTCCCAGCTGAACCATGCTGAACCATACCTCCCAGCTGAACCATACCTCCCAGCTGAACCATGCTGATCTCCACCATACCTCCCAGCTGAACCATCCCAGCTGAACCACCTCCCAGCTGAACCATGCTGAACCATACCTCCCCCAGCTGAACCATACCTCCCAGCTGAACCGTATCTCCCTGCTGAACCGTACCTCCCAGCTGAACCATACCTCCCAGCTGAACCATACCTCCCTGCTGAACCATACCTCCCTGCTGAGTAATCCAACAAGGCATAGTCATTAAGTTTTCATGAAATATCTGATGACAAGATTTTACATTTAATCAGTTACTAGCAGTCCCCAACCCCTGTCTAGAGGGAACCACACCTCCATAGAGCTTACTCCATAGCTGAACCCCTACTCTAGTAAACTGGATTCAGAAGACTACTCCATAGCTGAACCCCTACTCCAGATTACTGGTCCAGAAGAACTCCTAGCTAAACCCCTACTCTAGTAAACTGGATCCAGTAGACTACTCCATAGCTAAACCCCTACTCCAGATTACTGAATCCAGAAAACTACTCCATAGCTGAACCCCTACTCTAGTAAACTGGATCCAGAAGACTACTCCATAGCTGAACCCCTACTCTAGTAAACTGGATCCAGAAGACTACTCCATAGCTAAACCCCTACTCTAGTAAACTGGATTCAGAAGACTACTCCATAGCTGAACCCCTACTCTAGTAAACTGGATCCAGTAGACTACTCCATAGCTAAACCCCTACTCCAGATTACTGGATCCAGAAGACTACTCCATAGCTAAACCCCTACTCCAGATTACTCGATCCAGAAGACTACTCCATAGCTAAACCCCTACTCTAGTAAAATGGATCCAGAAAACTACTCCATAGCTGAACCCCTACTCTAGTAAACTGGATCCAGAAGACTACTCCATAGCTAAACCCCTACTCTAGTAATCTGGATCCAGAAGACTACTCCATAGCTAAACCCCTACTCTAGTAAACTGGATCCAGAAGACTACTCCATAGCTGAACCCCTACTCCAGATTACTCGATTCAGAAGACTACTCCATAGCTAAATGCCTACTCCAGTAAACTGGATCCAGAAGACTACTCCATAGCTAAACCCCTACTCTAGTAAACTGGATTCAGAAGACTACTCCATAGCTGAACCCCTACTCTAGTAAACTGGATCCAGAAGACTACTCCATAGCTAAACCCCTACTCTAGTACGGTACGGTTCACCGGGGTGCCTGGAGAAAGAGGTAGAAACAGGTAGAAGAGTTGAAACTAGACGTCGACAGATCCAAGATGGTGGCAGATTTTTTTATATATATATTTTTTCCCTGAAGCTCCGTTTGGATATTGGTTTGGCTACAATTAGGGTTGTGTAAATGTTAGGGTTGTGTAAATGTTAGGGTTGTGTAAATGTTAGGGTTGTGGAAATGTTAGGGTTGTGGAAATGTTAGCTAACTGTAAATGGATGTGAGTGCTGCTCATGTTCATCTTGTCTAGTTCATTTGTTATCACTGATCAGAACATTTTGCCAGCATGTCGTCTCCACCTTCTTGCCCTTTGTGCGGTTGTCTGTGCCCAATAATGTTTGTATCCTGTTTTGTGTTGCTGTCTTCCTTTGTTGTTGTCTTAGGTTTCTCTTTATGTTGTGTTGTCTCTTGTTGTCTTTTGTCCTATATTTAAATTGTATTACTTTTTTCTTTTAATCCCAGGCCCCCGTCCCCGCAGGAGGCCTTTTGGTGGGGCGTCATTGTAAATAAGAATTTGTTCTTTAACTGACTTGCCTAGTTAAATAAAGGCTCCGTCACCTGTGGCATCGTCTGAGACCAGCCACCCGGACAGCTGATGAAACTGTGGGTTTATACAACCAAAGAATTTCTGCACAAATTGTAAGAAATAGTCTCAGGGAAGCTCATCTTCGTGCTCTTCATCCTCACCGGGGTCTTGAACTGACTGCAGTTCGGCGTCGTAACCGACTTCAGTGGCAAATGCTCACCTTCAATAGCCACTGGCACGCTGCGGATGAATCCCGGTTTCAACTGTACCGGGCATATAGCAGACAGACAGCATGTATGGCATTGTGTGGATGAGTGGTTTGCTGATGTCTACGTTGTGAACAGAATGCCCCATGGTGGTGGTGGGGTTATGGTATGGGCAGGCATAAACTACAGACAACAAACACAATTGCGTTTTGTCGACGATTTGAATGCGCAAAATTACCACAATGAGATCCTAAGGCCCATTGTTGTGTCATTCATCCGCCGCCATGACTTCATGTTTCAGCATTATAACGTACACAATGTACACAATTCCTAGAATTTGAAAATGTCCCAGTTCTTCCATGGACTGCATACTCACCAGACATGTCACCCATTGAACATGTTGGAACACGACAGCGTGTTCCAGTTCCTGCCAATATCCAGCAATACACTACACAGCCGTTGAAGAGGAGTGGGACAACATTCCACAGGCCAAAAAATCAACAGCCTGATCAAGGAAGAGGATATGTGTCACGCTGCATGAGGCAAATGGTGGTCACACCAAGAGCAGTAAAATTCCACATGACCGTTGAGTCGCGGTAATCTCCTCTTATGCACTCTGTACAGGCTCTATTGTCCCTCCATCAGGTCCTACTGGCCTGGTACTCAGGGCTCTATTGTCCCTCCATCAGGTCCTACTGGCCTGGTACTCAGGGCTCTATTGTCCCTCCATCAGGTCCTAATGGTCTGGTACTCAGGGCTCTATTGTCCCTCCATCAGGTCCTAATGACCTGGTACTCAGGGCTCTATTGTCCCTCCATCAGGTCACATGGCCTGGTAATTGTCCCTGACCTGGTACTCAGGGCTCTATTGTTCCTCCTCAGGACCACTGGCCTCAGGTCTATTGTTCCTCCATCAACTGGCCTGGCCTGGTACTAATGGTCTGGTAGGGCTCTATTGTCCCTCCATTGGGTCCTGCTGGCTTGGTACTTTTCCACACAGGGCTCTTCTCTGGAACATGACATTTGTTCTTTTACACTTTCTCTGGAACATGAAATTTGTTCGTACCTCAAGTTCTGTGAGGTGGAAGGATTTCCTTTGTCGTCTGTGAAAGTTTACCCTATCTCTAATACTGTGTGGCCATGAGGCAGGGTCTTCTGAGGAATTTACGACCACGGACCACAGCAGTCTGGTTGTAGAAGCAGAGAGCGGGGGATGGTGCTCGCTGTACTCAAAGAGGGCAACGTCATGACAATTGTTAGCCCAAAAGAGTGTTATTACATACAGCCGGAGAAGAACTGTTGGCTATCAGAGCGACGTCCACTTACCAGCACAACAACATTCCCAAAGCGGATCCTTTGTCCGAACCACCCAGGGCATTTGAACTGATTCCAGAGGTCGACACAAAACAATGTCGCCGCAGAAGAGGAAGACGGAGAGGCATTCTGATCAGACTTTGGAGGCACGCACACCACCCACTGCTTTCGAGTACATTACTCACTAATGTCCAGTCTCTAGATAACAAGGTAGACAAAATTAGGGCAAGGGTTGCTTTCCAGAGAGACATCAGGGATTGTAACATAGTCTGTTTCAGAGAAACATGGCTCTCTCGGGATATGCTGTCCGAGTCGGTCCAGGATTCTTTGTGCGTCGTGCCGACAGAAATAACCATCTGTCCGGAAAGAAAAAGGGCGGGGATGTATGTTTCATGATTAACGACTCATGGTGTAATTGTAACAACATACAGGAACTCAAGTATTTTAATTCACCTGACCTAGATTTCCTCACAATCAAATGCCGACCATATTATCTCCCAAGAGAATTCTCGTTGGTTACTGTCCTAGCCGTGAATATCCCCCTTCAAGCCAATACCACGACGGCCCTCAAGGAACTTAACAGGAACTAAACTGGACTTTATGCAAACTGGAAATCATATATCCTGAGGCTGCATTTATTATAGCTGGGGATTTTAACTTCTCTAGGGAAGGGGGCAGCATTTGGAATTTTGCATGAAAAGCATACCCAAATTAAACTGCCTGCTACTTGGGCCCAGAAGATATGGTATGCATATAGCTAGAAAATTTGGAGGGAAAACACTCTAAAGTTTCCAAAACTGTTAAAATAGTGTCTGTGAGTATAACAGAACTGATTTGGCAGGCAAAACCCTGAGAGAAATCCATTCAAGTAGTAGTTTTTTTTGTTGGTTTTGTAGTTTGCTATTCAATGCCATTACAGTATCCATTGATTTAGGACTCAAATTGCAGTTCCTATGCCTTCCACTAGATGTCAACAGTCTTTAGAAATTGTTTCAGGCTTGTATTCTGAAAAATGAGGGAGTAAGAGCAGTCTGAATGAGTGGACCCTGCCGTGTCACATAGCTTTTTCATGCGCGCGACCGAGAGCCTTTCTTGTTTACCTTTTATATTGACGACGTTATTGTCCGGTTGAAATATTATCGATTATTTAGGCTCAAAACAACCTGAGGATTGAATGTAAACATCGTTTGACATGTTTCTATGAACTTTACGGATACAATTTCGATTTTTTTTGTCTGCCTGTTGACTGCGTTTGAGCCTGTGGATTACTGAAGAAAATGCGAACAAAACTGAGTTTTTGGGATATAAAGAGACTTTATCGAGAAAAAAAAGGAACATTTATTGAGTAAATTAATGTTGTCTGAGTGCAACCATATGAAGATCATCAAAGGTAAGGGATTCATTTTTTCTCTATTTCTGACTTGTGTAACTCTTCTACTTGGCTGGTTACTGTTTGTAATGATTTGTCTGCTTGGCTATGTTCTCAAATAATCGTAAGGTGGGCTTTCGCCGTAAAGCATTTTTAAAATCTGACACCGTGGTTGTTTTCTGAATTTTTATAATGTGTATTGCTGTATTTGAATTTGGCGCTCTGCAATCTCACTGGATGTTGGCTAGGTGGGACGCTAGCATCCCACATACCCTAGAGAGGTTAACAAAGCAAATTTGAGAAGGCGGCTACCTAAATTGATTGTAGCACTCGCGCTGGCAAAACACTGGATGACTGCTACTCTAACTTCAGCGATGCATACAAGGCCCTACCCCACCCTCCTTTCAGCAAATCTGACCACGACTCAATTTTGCTCCTCCCTTCCTATAGGCAGAAACTTAAACAGGATGTACCCGTGATAAGGACTACTCAACACTGGTCTGACCAATCAGAATCCACACGTCAAAATTGTTTTGGTCACCCGGACTGGGACATGTTCCGGGTAGCCTCAGAAAATAATATTGATTTTACGCTGATTTGGTGAGTGAGTTTATAAGGAAGTGCATAGGAGATGTTGTGCCCACTATGACTATTAAAACCTACCCCAACCAGAAACCGTGGATAGATGGCAGCATTCGTGCAAAACTGAAAGCACAAACCACCGCACTTAACCATGGAACGGTGACTGGGAATATGGCCGAATACAAACAGTGTAGTTATTCCCTCCGCAAGGAAATCAAATAAGCGAAATGTCGGTATTGAGACAAAGTGTAGTCACAATTCAATGGCTCAGACACGAGACGTATGTGGCAGGGTCTACAGACAATCACAGACTAGAAAAAGAAAACCAGCCACATCACGGACACCGATGTCTTTCTTCCAGACAATCTAAATACCTTCTTTGCCCTTACACTGTGTATAAGACAGTAGTTTTGGAATTGTTAGTTAGATTACTTGTTGGTTATTACTGCATTGTCGGAACTAGAAGCACAAGCATTTCGCTACACTCGCATTAACATCTGCTAACCATGTGTATGTGACAAATAAAATTTGATTTGATTTGCCCGCTTTAAGGATAACACAGTGCCACCGACACGGCCGGCTACCAAGGACTGTGGGCTCTCCTTCTCCGTGGCCGATGTGAGTAAGACATTTAAACGTGTTAACCCTCGCAGGGCTGCCAGCCCAGACGGCATCTCTAGCCGCGTCCTCAGAGCATTAGCAGACCAGCTGGCTGGTGTGTTTACAGACGTATTCAATCTCTCCCTATCCCAGTCTGCTGTCCCCAAATGCTTCAAGATGGTCACCATTGTTCCTGTTCCCAAGAAAGCTAAGGTAACTGAGCTAAACGACTACCGCCCCGTAGCACTCACTTCTGTCATCATGAGGTGCTTTGAGACTAGTCAAGGATCATGTCACCCTAGACCCACTTCAATTTGCGTACCGCCCCAATAGGTCCACAGACGATGCAATTGCCATCACACTGCCCTATCCCATCTGGACAGGAGGAATACCTATTGTAAGAACGCTGTTTATTGACTACAGCTCAGCATTCAACACCATAGTACCCTCCAAACTCATCATTAAGCTTGAGGCCCTGGGTCTCAACCCCACCCTGTACAATTGGGTCCCTGAACTTCCTGATAGGCCGCCCCAGGTGGTGAAGGTAAGAAACAACATCTCCACTTCGCTGATCCTCAACACTGGGGCCCACAAGGGTGCGTGCTCAGCCCCCTCCTGTACTCCCTGTTCAACCATGACTGCGTGGACATGCACGCCTCCAACTCAATCATCAAGTTTGCAGACGACACAACAGCTTGATTACCAACAAAATGATTTTGTTTCACTGAATCTCCATCTGTATATTTGGTTAATTCTCAGGCAAATAAGTGAAGGCGGTATAATTAAATCTATTTGTTTGCTCATCAATCACTGATTAGAAATATTTAGCATGCAATACTGTAGCCTAAAGTATAGGCCTATTATTTTGCTTGTTCGTGTATAGGCAACTCCAAAAGCCTGAGGATTGTTGTGAAATCACGTACCAAGTATTCACACCCCTGGGTGAATAATGTTCAAATCATCTTTGGCAGCGATTACAGCTGTGAATCTTTCTGGGTAAATCTCGAAGAGCTTTCCACACCTGGATTGTACAATATTTGCACATTAATATTTTCAAGCTCTGTCAAGTTGGAGTGTTGTTCTGTGGTAGACAGGTCCTTCTCCCCAGACCTTCGCTTTAGATTCATAGGAGGGGAAGCGTCTCTGTGTTTGGCAGCCGCTGATGGAGAGGTTGAAGACGGACAAAAAGATGATAAGGAACGCTCCTGCTGGAGGGAGACATCTTTGTCATGTGGCCATGCCCCATTCCAACATCATCAACCTCTTCTTCACCTTCCATCCTTTCTTCTTCATCCTCCTCACCTCCCAGTCCCTCTTCTCTGTTATCGTCCCCCTATCCACACAACTCTGAGTGTGTTGCCACCAGCCTCTGTCTGTTGCTGACCCATCGGAGGAGTCCTTCCTGTCCTGGTTCCTTCCACCCGTTTGCCCAGGAAGGCAGAGTCCAGGGGGCTCCAGTGACCCGGGCGACGGCTACGTGTTTAGCAAACATCGTCTGGGCCTGGCGGAGATGTTTCTCCTGCCGGTCCATCTCCAGCTTGGCCTCCTGTTGTCTCGGGAGCTGCTCCATCACAGCCTCTAGTCTGACACCGGCAGGGCTACCCAGACCACCCCCAGCCTCCTGGGATAAGTTGGGCTGTAGGGAGAGGAACTGAAATGTACTGAGTAAATACATTGTACAGGGATATGATCTTATTTTTACCACAGAGAAATGTATAATGTTAAAATATTGTACAAAAAGATACATGTTTATATTTTCCCCCAGATATTTTATTTGTTATTTTGAGTAATTTATAACCTAGAGAGCCTTCAATCTCAACTCTGGACCGAGAAGACAGTTCCACTACATGTTTTCCTTGTTCCCCTCTAATCAGGGACTGGTTTAGCCCTGGGACACCAGGTGGGTGATATTATCAGGTAGAACAGAACGCCAGCAGCCCCCGGACCTCGTAGGGTAAGAGTTGAATACCCCTGGCTTTGAGAAAAACGTGTTTCAATCGGTGACGTCACTTGCTCTGAGACCTTGAAGTAGTAGTTCCCCTTGCTCTGCAAGGGCTGCGGCTTTTGTGGAGCGATGGGTAACGATGCTTCGAGGGTGACAGTGTGCCATCACAGCAGCAAGATTTGTGACCTGTTGCCACGAGAAAAGATATATCCCCCAAGCATATCAGTTTGTCTGTGATGTGTATGCCAACCAGTGAAGAACACACACCATTGTAAATACAACCCATATTTATGCTTATTTATTTTATCTTGTGTCCTTTACCATTTGTACATTGTTAAAACACTGTATATATATAATATGACATTTGTAATGTCTTAATTGTTTTGAAACTTCTGTATGTTTACTGTTAATTTTGTATTGTTTATTTTACTTTATATATTCACTTTATATATTATCTACCTCACTTGCTTTGGCAATGTTAACACATGTTTCCCATGCCAATAAAGCCCTTGAATTGAATTGACTGTTGTTGATGTGTGCAGAGGGTCCCTGGTTCGCGCCCGGGTAGGGGCGAGGGGACGGTCTAAAGTTATACTGTTACACCAACAGATTGATATACATATGATTACTTTACTGTTACAAGGTGGGATAGGAAACGTTATGGAATGTTTATTTTACGAGATACTATCGACTACAATGTATTAATCTAAAAACTATTTCTAAATGGGTTACCTTTTCGTCTCTTCTGCCCGGAAGCAGATGGTCAAAACAAACGCATGACGTGTACAACACAGTCGTTTAAAAATGTTCCAAAGTTGTGTCCCTCAACAAGGTTAAAATACTTCCGAGGTAAGCAATTCACCGAATAGGTTACAGTGTTGTCCCGTCATAGTTTATAAAATATAGTTTAAAAGTGTTAAAAAAACAGATCACTTCCACGTCCGTTGCTGCCCAATAGTTTATTACAGTATCTAACTAACATGGGGCACGGTGCCAAATGAAAAGTCAGCCAGCCGCGAGATGACTCGATCAAAACTCACCATTTGCGCTTTTGAGTTGTCCATCCTTCCCTTCAGTCCTTTCCAAAGTTACCGTGCTTTTTCCCCACAATCGTTTTCTCTCCGACGCAATCCAATTTTACGTGAGCATTTAGTGTACTATGATAAACCTTCGGTAGAAATGAATATAACGCCTGTATATGTTGTAACCTATGATATGATTGGAAGAGCAGCGAGGCCAGTGTAGTTGGTAAATGACAGGGCTTCACCTCCCCTGACCGCTGCCTGCGCATGGGGCATCATAGACTTGACAGCTATACCCCCCCTTGTAATGAGACAAAGCCCAGCCTACTTGAAAAGCTGTGCCTCTTTCACAGTTTTAATTTGCCAACGTTAAGGTTTTTGCAACATTCGTGTTGGTCAATTCTTATCACAGCGCGCTTGTCTGACAGCAAGGTGAAATAGCATGCTATACACTATGAACAGTGTTTCTAGAATCAATTATGTCTACTGTAGCTTGCTATGCGGGCTGTTTTTCATAGCAGAGCTTTTTAACTTACTAACCAACACCATCAGCAATATTGATATAATGTATTTCGTAAAGTTATCGATTTCTTTGTATTCCACATGTATAATCATTAACTATAAACATACCACGTTTGTGCAATAATGCTTTTAATAATTGTGAGAAAAAAACGACATATCCATAAAGACGTATCTTCTTTGCGCTTGTTGATGTCTCCCCATCAATGCGCTTCAGCGCAATACGCGCATATACAAATCCGTACAATACTTATCAAATTCCTGACTATTCTGCTCCCTGGTGGCAAGAAAATGCACTAGCACCAATGCAATACCAGGTGGGTCTGGTCGACTTAGTTCATTTGACTTTCATTGAACCAGGGAAAAAGAAAGAAACAGCGAGTGGGACGTAAATCGCTTCTTCTTCCGTCTCTGACCAGACAAAATTATTTTCCATTTAAAAATGGACAAAGTTATTGTATCATATCGTATAAATGACACTAGGAAACACTTATGGCTGATAAATATTGATATTTTTCCCAATAATTGTACTTTTGACCAATTACATTCACATCAGATTGTTAAAAATAACAATTAGTGAAAACGCAGCCGATGACACGTTCAATAGATATATTTTATTTATTAGGTTCATCAATATTTTACAAACAAAAGGCCCAAATTAAATATCACACACATATTTATACAAGGAGGCAAAGACTAAGTACAAGGTTCCCAGAGACATCAACAGCAGTCCTGAGAAAACCTGGGAGCGAGAAACAGACAGAAGAATTTCAGTTAGATAAGAGGCCTAGTTTTATCTCAAAAGACTAACCCTGAATCCCAAGTCGACCCCTTGCCCCTTCTTTAGATCTGAAAGGATTGGAAAGGTCTAAAGTCGCATGCTTCCTAGCCTAAACAAGTCGGTAGTGTTCCTGCATATACTATGACGACATCGTGTGACATTTTTGGTCAGGGTTTTTCCGGCTGTTTGGAGACACAAGTTCGGACCCATAGTCTACTCCCCTTTGTCGGTGAACAGTTTATTTTTTTTACTGTATATTTTTTTACTTTCACCCTTTTTCTGCACAATTTCATGATATCCAATTGCCAGGTCTAGGTCCAAGAGACTTCTAAACAGCTTCTACCCCCAAGCCATAAGAACATCTAATCAAATGGCTACCCAGACTATTTGCATTGCACCCCCCCCCCCCTTATACTGCTGCTACTCTATCATCTATGCATAAATCACTTTAATATCTCTGCCTACATGTACATATGATCTTGACACTGATGCCCCCCCGCACATTGACTCTGTACCGGACATTTCCATAAATTTTTAATGCTTTTCGACCTGGCCCCAAATTAACATAATTGGTTCAGAGTTTGTTTTGATATTTCAACCTGCGTGTTCTGATCGCATCTGGTGTGTGTGTGTGTGGGGGGGGGGGCATTTTTTATTGACAAATACTGCACTTATCTTAGAGATTTTAGTCGCGCAATTTTACATCTTCGGGAAAAACTTCAAAATTAATGACCGATTTCTTGAGTAATCTTAGATTAATTCGGACTATTTTGAGAATATCTACACTGGCTACAGCGTCTCAAAATGGACAAAAAGTACTATTGCCACATTTGTTTTTCAAGCGAAGATCTTTTAAAACTTCTTCGGGATCGGTGTCCCTAACACCGGACGACTGAGCTAACGTAGGCTAATGCGATTAGCATGAGGTTGTAAGCAACAAGAACATTTCCCAGGACATAGACATATCTGATATTGGCAGAAAGCTTAAATTCTTGTTAATCTAACTGCACTGTCCAATTTACAGTAGCTTTTACAGTGAAATAATACCAAGCTATTGTTTGAGGAGAGTGCACAGTTTTGAACATGAAAAGTTATTAATAAACAAATGAGGCACATTTGAACTGAAATGCAATGGTTCATTGGATCAGTCTAAAACTTTGCACATACATACACTGATGCAATCTAGTGGGCAACATCTAAATTGCACCTGGGCTGGAATAATACATTATGGCCTTTCTCTTGCATTTCAAAGATGGTACAAAGAAAAAACACCATGTTTTTTTTCTTTGTATTATCTTTTACCAGATCTATTGTGTGATATTCTACTATATTCCTTTCACATTTCCATAAACTTGAAAGTGTTTCCTTTCAAATGGTACCAATAATATGCATATCCTTGCTTCAGGGCCTGAGCTACAGGCAGTTAGATTTGGGAATGTCATTTTAGGTTAAATAAAAATTTTAAAAAGGGGGCTAATCCTTATTAAGGGAGTATGCACTCCCTCGGCACCAGCCGAACTGAAGCCTTAAGCATTTCCAGATGGCGTCACTTCCAGCCGTAGTGCTGCCGGAGCACAGAGGAGTGGCACTCCCTCACTTTGTTCAATTTGAGAAAACATGAAGCTGGTAAAAATATTTCTGGAAAATGTATTCTGATCATTTCTAAATAAATTATATTTAATTACAACTAAAATTTTATTTAAAAAACTATAGGAATGACAAACCAAGTAAATATGTACAGCAGCCTAGTGGTAAATGGTGGTTTGTTCTCCGTCTTCTCTGCGACTGTGACCAGAATGATGAAGAACTGTAGACTGTGTGTGTAGTGCGGAGGCTTGACCACTTTGGCGTATCAGAACACAAAAATAAAAAATCCTAATTCACTGTGTGTCTACCTTGATGTTCTGGGTCCGTGGAATTGTATGAACGATGTGATAACTTGGGTTACAGTGACACCGGTCGAGGACACCCAAATCAGAGTGGCAACCGCAAAGGAACCTAACACCTGGATGCTGCTGTGTAGCCCTGCTTGGGATATTTAGCTATTGGTTGAGATGCAGGGCCCGTTCTAGCTTGGTATGTCAGGATGGGAAAGTGGAAATGAGAATTGGGCCAAGTTGGGAGGTAATAATGTCTTTCGGTTATAGTTTATTGAGATGCTATATACAGCAACACCAAAAGATTGATTTTTATAACCGTTTTAAAATTATTTTCCAATGCAATTCTACGTTGTAATGCTTTATGTTGACTACTTTTTAAATTGATTTGATAAATTAAACATGTTACGTAAATACACACTATGAATTGATAAATGCACCGTATTAGTTTGATGACACCGTGTGCTCGAATTCGCTCACGAAAGGGATTGGCAAAGAGAAAGAGATGTAGTTTGGACGTTTCACCAGTAAAAAATGTCCAAACATTCCAAAACTGGCATCGATTTTATGGCCTATTTTGAAATTAGGTAGCCTATGCCGAACTTAGTGTTTGAGGGTATTAAAATAAAAAATAAATTGTTATTGCGACAATGTGTGTGGGCAAAGGCAGACGTTGCAATTGGAGAATGCATTTAAATATTGATAGGCTTTTCAACAAACTTTGAGGAAATGATGGCATTGGTTAAAAAAAAGGGGGGGGGGGGTGCTCCCTCACCTATAACAATAGCACTAACCCACTGGGCATTTCCACCAGGCCAATCAAAGATGAAGCTTACCGCCACATTGCTTACACCAATCCAATCATCTCAGGTCTACAGACTGCCTAGGGTGTAGGTCTGTAGGTGCTGGGGGGGGTGAAGGTCTTCACGGGTCCACAATTCTACCTCTCAGATCCGGGCCTTGTTTGATAGTCATCAGGTCTATGTAACTACAGTTGATAGAGCAGAGTGGACTCGACCACAGCTCTGCATAGCCTATAGCATATTTATTTTATGCTAATATGGTGCATTTATAGACTTATAGAAAGCCTAGCCAACATATGAAGACCTATTTGTTAACCAGAAGAGCAACTTAAACTATTTTTTTGTCACTCTGGTCCAAAAATCGTGTCGAGGTCTGGTTGTCCTCGTCTAACTTTTTAGAGCCGCGAAGACCTCTACCTCGGGGTTAATCTGGAATTCCGGCTGCCAGTCAGTGCATGTCCATTCGATACCTACCCATTTATAATTTGTCCATGCCAAGGTCTTCGGGTGTGGAAATACCAAGCTCATCTAGTGTTGGCCGCAGCTCCTGAATTAGGTATGGGTAGATGTCTTTGTGGGGGCCAGATTTATCCTGGGGAGACAATAAATAAACACAGACTGCGTTGACCAATGGGGTGACGGCTAAAGATATAAGAAATAGTTGGTGTTGCAAAACTACTGGTAATTTACAGGTAATCTACGGTAATTTATACTTGAATAACTTAAAACAATGTATTCAATGGAAAAAAACAATCATCAATGGCATGATTTTAAATTAACTCTGCAATTCTCCCAACCACATTGACTTTGAGATTCACACCTCTACTCAATACAACACATTGAATTGAACGTCATACAGTATAATAGGAAAGGCTACTGCAGAAAATAGCCGATTTGCTCATAACCAAAGGCCTACCTGTGATTGGCAGGAGGAATGCAGTACGGAATTTAAATGCATAATGATCTGTATTTTCATTGCGGCAGTAAGAGGAAATCTCAGCTCTAAAAATGTAAAAATAAAAAAATAAATAAAAAAACAACTTTGAATCTGATTTAGATTGATTAAGGCATATTAATCCTACCATTGGAAGTATTTATCCCTTTTTCTGAGTCATCCAAATTTTTGCATAGACAAAATTATTGTTAGCTAACTAGCCAGGTAACATGACTAAACAAGATCATTTGTTATCAAATTGGCAGATTGGCAGTGGCACCGGAAGGCTGCTTGACAGCGAAGACTAGACAGATTGGCAGTGGCACCGGAAGGCTGCTTGACAGCGAAGACTAGACAGATTGGCAGTGGCACTGACCGGAAGGCTGCTTGACAGCGAAGACTAGTCAGATTGGCAGTGGCACTGACCGGAAGGCTGCTTGACAGCGAAGACTAGTCAGATTGGCAGTGGCACAGACCAGAAGGCTGCTTGACAGCGAAGACTAGTCAGATTGGCAGTGGCACAGACCGGAAGGCTGCTTGACAGCGAAGACTAGTCAGATTGGCAGTGGCACAGACCGGAAGGCTGCTTGACAGCGAAGACTAGTCAGATTGGCAGTGGCACAGACCAGAAGGCTGCTTGACAGCGAAGACTAGTCAGATTGGCAGTGGCACAGACCAGAAGGCTGCTTGACAACGAAGCCTAGACAGATTGGCAGTGGCACAGACCAGAAGGCTGCTTGACAGCGAAGACTAGTCAGATTGGCAGTGGCACAGACCGGAAGGCTGCTTGACAGCGAAGCCTAGACAGATTGGCAGTGGCACAGACCGGAAGGCTGCTTGACAGCGAAGACTAGTCAGATTGGCAGTGGCACAGACCGGAAGGCTGCTTGACAGCGAAGCCTAGACAGATTGGCAGTGGCACAGACCAGAAGGCTGCTTGACAACGAAGCCTAGTCCGATTGGCTAGCTTGTTCTTACAGGATATGCATTTTTTTTTTAAAATACGGATCCACTTCGCTCCAACAATTAAACCAACGTAACAACAGAAACCCTCACTGCCTCCACATCCCAGCTCGCCATAAAGGCAAAATAGCATTTTAAAAATGGATGGAGATGAGCGGGAAAGAACAAACGAAAAAAACAGAGCGAAGCAGCGGACTAGACTTGTGTCTGGTTAGGGGGCGCAGCTGGCAAACACAGCTGGCAAACACAGCTGGCAAACGCAGCTGGCAAACACAGCTGGCAAACACAGCTGGCAAACGCAGCTGGCAAACGCAGCTGGCAAACGCAGCTGGCAAACACAGCTGGCAAACACAGCTGGCAAACACAGCTGGCAAACACAGCTGGCAAACACAGCTGGCAAACACAGCTGGCAAACACAGCTGGCAAACACAGCTGGCAAACACAGCTGGCAAACACGGTATTGGATGAAGCACTCTGAACAATGCTATTCTATATGTAGGATGCATGCATTTAGTTTCATAAGAGAAGGTAGTGATGATCACATCACACAGGGAGAAGATGTGTCCCCCCCTCCCCCTTTTTTCCCCATTTATAGCTCAATGGTGATACATCTGTACACTTTTTATATTCACGGATCGACAATGATTCACGTAGATGACATTTTGAGAGCGCTGAAAAGCGACGAGTCCCTGAGGATGTTTTACAGCTTTGTCAGTCTATTTGAACATTTCTCATCTTATTTTATATATTTGTCACGTGATAAGGCCACACAGAGGGTTCAAAGGTCATTACAGACATTTGTCATGATCTGACGTACCCCAAAAAAGACCAGTAGAGAAAATTCCACAAAAATCTTTGAAAAAGTTAACACAATTCTGGTGGTTTACCGGTACACATAGAAAGTAATATAGACCGTCCCAAACCTACAAGCTACTTTCAAGTGTTACCCTCACCCGAGTGCAATTATGGATTTATTGTGAAGATGTAGGCTATATTACATAGATGTATTATTCGGACTTTCTTTTAAAAATTTAGATGTTCCACAGGTCTGCATCAGTGGCTTTGTAGGCTGTGTGTTCGAAGCCAGGAGTTGCTAAATATGTTTACGTTAATTAACTGTCAATTACCGGCAGACCCGACAGTTATTTGCTTGACAATCACCAGCTGACGAAATTTCGTGACCGCCACACAGCCCTACATATATATATATATCTCCCCTTTGTTACAAACTTCTGATGAAAAGGCCATGTTAGGATTGAATGAAAATACATAGTAAAATATTGGAAGATTGGCTAGTAGAGTTGTGGAGAGCTTCCACAGTGGACTGTTGGTCACAATACTAGGACTTAAAGATAAATGTATCCATCAAGGGAATTTTCTACGCTTTCATTTGTTCCTCCCCCCCCTCACCTTGACAGCCTCCAGGATGCGAATGGCACTAGCCAGGTCGTCTAACCCGCGACAGGCTCGGAGGGCTGCGTCCAGGATCTTTGGCTCAGGTACCAGGTCGTATCCAATCAGCGTGTTCATCCCTGGACAAACGGTGAATATAGGGTCAGTTACCACAGGATGGTAGAAGGGGTAGACCCCAATACAAATGTAAAATAAACAAACAGTTGCATCTCTCAAAGACTATGAGGCTGGGTCTCTTGGGTCTGCGAGACTCCAAAATTATATATTTTTTGACCCGAAATCATCCCTCTAATTTTGCTAGGGCAGTAACCCTGGGGAAGACTCATAAGAGGGCAGAGGAAAATGGTGATTGGGGTTCAGTAACCAAAACACGTTGACAACTACTGCTCTTTAGTCAACTGTAAATCTGTGAACAGACTACCAAGTCACCAATGCAGCACTATGCTCCTCTTTATAATCCCAGGGCTACCAGGTGATTTTTCTCGTCACTCACCTTTCCTCAGCTCCCATGCATCAATATCTGCCTTGTTAAAATAGTTAACCCAGCGGGCATCAAACTCCTCGTCCGTCTCCTGCTTCCCACCATGTGAGTAACACCTCTGGGCTAGGGGAGCTGAAGAATGAACAGAACAGGAAGAGAAAAAAAAACACACCCATTATTAAAAACAAAACATGTCAAGTCAGAAATCCGGGTAGCAGGGTAGCCTAGTGGTTAGAGCGTTGGACTAGTAACCGAGCTGACAAGGTACAAATCTGTCGTTCTGCCCCTGAACAGGCAGTTAACCCACTGTTCCTAGGCCATCATTGAAAATTAGGGGTTCGCGCCCAGACTCTGTCGACGCACAATTGGCCTAGCGTTGTCCGGGTTAGTGAGGGCTTGGTCGGTAGGGATGTCCTTGTCTCATTACGCACCAGCGACTCCTGTGGCGGGCCGGGCGCAGTGCGCGCTAACCAAGGTTGCCAGGTGCACCGTGTTTCCTCCGACACATTGGTGCGGCTGGCTTCCGGGTTGGATGCGTGCTGTGTCAAGAAGCAGTGCGGGTGGGGTATCGGAGGACGCATGACTTTCAACCTTCGTCTCCCCCAGGCCCGTACGGGAGTTGTAACAATGAGACAAGATAGTAGCTACTACAACAATTGGATACCACGAAATTGGGGAGAAAAAGGGGTTAAAAAAAAAAAGTTAAATAAAAGGTAAAATTAAAAAAAAAATGTGACAAATATTAAACTCACAGAATAAGAGACGTATAGCTTCTTTGTCTTTCACTGAAAAGTGCTTTGCCATTTGCATCACACAGGTATCACAAAGCCAAAAGGTGCAGTGCTATGTATGACCTAGTCTGTCATGTATATTCAGGAAGAACTCATGACGTCACACCCAGTCAAAGGGTATCCACTCCTGTGTATTGTTGGCTCGATCAAGTCCATGCTGGATCCTTGCACGTGTGTATGACCTACCTAACTACTAAGCTAGATGGCAGTAATGCTTAACCTGATACTCTCTATATACAACAGTAAATTAAGAACACCAATCACTATGTACTATTCAGTTGAAGGACTGAGGGCAGATGTCTCACATTCAGCTAGACATTTGAGGATCGAACCCTTTTCCGATGATGTTGCTACCACTTAGCTTAGCTAGCTAGCTAAATCAGTACAGGCATTTGATATGGCAAGAGTGGCCTAGCTATGCAGTGTACTGCAGAATCAAAATAAATCAGCAGATTATAAGAAGTAGGACTAGCTAGTGGCTAGCTAGCCAAGCTAGGGTGTAACGTCTTTCACTAGGAACCAAACAATATGAAACGGGGAGGGACCTAGCTAGCTACCCGAATTTGTCCAATAGAAACTCTAGTTCTTTGTAAAAATGTTTTCTGTTTGCTAAATTTTTGGACTACGGACTTCACCTCTGGTTTGTTATTTAGTTATGCTGCTAGTAGCTACAGATCTTAGTTCATAAACGCAATCAATCAGCATTGAGTTGAACAACAACTCCTGTCTGTATGTAACATGAACATTTCGCTTGCTAAAACAGACATTGGTGACTAGCCATCTGCTAACAAATGCTAACAAGCCAGCTAGTTAGGATTCACCATATACTAACCAGAGTTTTTAAACCCAGAGGAGCAATATAGCAACTCTTGCATTCAGACCAGGTTTGAGATTTGAGAAGTCAACAATTCTTCTTTAGATGTAAAAAAAAATTAAAGGCACAACCTAGATTTAAGCTTAATGTCTTAAGTTGTTGAACATGTTATTACGCCAACCTCGTGAAAGTGACAAACGTTACAATTTTCATCAAAAACAACTTCATATCAAAAGGGGTGACTTCGATTTTTATGGCCTGCACATGCGCAGTTCGGCGTGAGACGATCGTTCTTTTTACATATTTGAGCCGTTCTTGCCATAATATGGACTTGGTATTTTACCAAATAGGGTTATCTTCTGTATACCACCCCTACCTTGTCACAACACAACTGATTGGCTCAAACACATTAAGAAGGAAATACATTCCACAAATTAATTGACACCTGTTAATTGAAATGCATTCCAGGTGACTTCCTCATGAAGCTGGTTGAGAGAATGCCAAGAGTGTGCAAAGCTGTCATCAAGGCAAAAGGTGGCTACTTTGAAGAACCTAAAATAATATATTTTGGTGTGTTTAACACTTTTTTTGGTTACCACATGATTCCATATGTGTTATTTCATAGTTTTGATGTCTTCACTATTATTCTATAATATAGAAAATAGTAAAAAATAAAGAAAAACCCTGGAATGAGTAGGTGTGTCCAAACTTTTGACTGGTACTTTATGCTTCGGAAAGATTGGATTTTTAGCATTTATAGTCTTGGTTATCAATTATACTGCAGTGTTGGAACGTAAGTCACAGAAAATTGTGGTTGTTGTGGCAGATAAAGAGAGGTATTTGGGTGTGCGAGACTTGATGTCAGAAGAGTTACTGGGTGTTTTATGTGGTAGTGTCCAATCTTTTCAGGCTGTTAGCTTGAGGTAGAATTGCATATATTTAAAATAGTGGACTAGGGTGATGGGGTTTTTAGTGATAGATGGTAGTGTAGTTGTTGATTGATATTTTTCAAGCAAAGTATAAGGGAGTTTATACTCCAGTCCGGTAGGTGGCGGTAATGACATTTATCGCCAACCACCGTTACACCACATCGAAGAAGAACTGCGGTATTGGGCGACACGCCATCTTAAATCCCCCACATTTATTTAATTGGTTGCAAAGTGCAACCCCCTACTCATCAAGATTAGGTTCTCGTTTCAGGCGTTTAATGAACGCCTACTACGTTACCCAAATATATGCAATGGCATTAACTAGTCTACTAACGTTAACTAGTTATCAGCAAGCCCAAGGCAGTCGGTCATTGCAAGAACATTGGGGGGAAAAAAATCCAGTTTAATATTTAACCGCGCTTTCAAACATTTAGTAAATATCTTATTCTTAACCACGTCTAGAACTATGTACTCCCCCAAAACGTTTGTAATTTCGCAATCCATCGGCCACTGATTGGATGCCAATAGCAATGTGCTAACTAGTCAATAACTCCTACCGACCCTGATTTCCTTTCGAAACACCACGTGAACCGTGTCCTAAACGACGACATTTGGACATAAAAGTAATAAAACGCAAGAATACCTGTACACCCAAGCCGTGTCCAGGTCAAACTCCGGGCCCCGGACACTGAAAGACGGACGGCGGCTCTGAACATGATGAAGGGTCAGCCAGCTAAAGGAGACTTGGCGGAACAACGTGGTTGTCACTAGTTAAGACAGCCAAAAAGACAAGAATAGCTATATCGTAAAAAATATTAAAAACAAAAAAATCTGTTGGTTTTTTTTGTATTAATTTAATCTAAGGCATAAGACTAGCAGTGTGGTTAGGTTTCAAATCGGATTTTTAGAAGAGAAATTGTAGAAATGGGCGAGGTTTATGACTTTGTGGCTGTGGGAACTAGTGACGAATTCAAGGACGTTAGCTAGCAGCTGAAGACCTAACCATAAGCATGCACAAGGTCCTAAAATTACGGGGGGGTTGCACGTTATCATAACATACATTACATTTATTTAGCATTTTACCATAATTTTATGAGACATTTTTCCTAAACTACTGAAGTATAATTTGAAAAAGTAGGGTTTTACTAGTTGTTCCTAACCCACTACACCTTTTTATAATCTATTCTAGAGCCTAAACTTTTACTCAAAAGCAATCTCTTCCAGTTGTCTCCTCACTTTCCTCTGTTTCTCTGTTGTGTCTAACAACAGCACAGAGTAGATGGAACTCAATTTTCTTTCAAGTTGAGGGAGTCGAGGGGAACAGGTGGTTCTCCATACAGGTTCTCTTGGCCTCAGGACCAGGCAATATGTATGAACAAGGAATGTAGAGTATCTCTCCTCCTGCTGTTTTCTTCTCTTTCTCCGAGGCGGCACACAGGTGTGGCGTACAGCTCTGTGCATCTCTACTGCCCTCCTGAGACCTAGAGGTACTGGCACTCTGGAACCAAAAAGGGCTTTGGCTTTTCTGGGTCAGTGGTATTGACAACAGTTGTGTTTTGCGGAGTTCGAGCTGTGGTCGAGGTGGAATTTTCACACTGTCACATAGCGTCACTGGGGGCTGATACCTAGGAGGCTGGTACCCTGGGGTTTGGTAGCTAGGATCATGCAGGGTTTCTGGGGGCTGATACAGATGAGGCTGGTACCCTGGGGTTTGGTAGCTAGGATCATGCAGGGTTTCTGGGGGCTGATACAGATGAGGCTGGTACCCTGGGGTTTGGTAGCTAGGATCATGCTGGCTTTCTGCGGGCTGATACCCAGGCTCACTTGGGTCCAGTGGGTGTTTGGAGAGCAGGATACTGATAGCAGGAACAGTCTTATGAACAGTCATCCTGGACATGGGTGTCATGTCAGTCTCCTGACTCTCCCACACCTCACTCACAGTCTTGTAGTGGAGCTTGGATAACTGGTGTAGTCCTCCCAGTTTCCGTTTCAGGATCTCAACACATGTTATGGTTTTGGTGATCCCTTTTCCTGATCCAGTGAAAACCACCTGTCTCACTCTCAGCCCGGTCCGGGTCTGACTCCGGCCAATGTCCATGACTCCCTCTCCTTGCCTCTTCCCCATCTGAATCCTGTCCACTGTCACTCCCTCTTTCACACTCAGCATTGTCTGAATCTGACTCCCATCCACTTCCTGTTCCTCCCTCTGCATACGAGCCATTACAAATCCCAAGAGGTTTCGGATCTTGCTCCCTTCCTTCACTCTCATTTCGAGCACGCCTGCTGCCAGTCCAGGGATTGGACAGGCAGTGGGTTCATCTGTGGTGCAGACTCTCCTGAAGCCACTCTGGCCACCCAGTTGAGGCAATGAGGAAGAGGATGAAGAAATGGAAGGCAGTTCTGTGGTCGTTCTAGGGAACGCAGACTGGATTGGTTTCATACTGGTAAAAGTACATGTAGTCATGGTGGATGAGATGCTGCTGCTTTGTTAGAGCAGGGGTCGGCAACAGGCCAAAACCGGCCCACAAGTGATTTTTTGTTGTTGTTGCCCCCCCAAAGTCTTTAGTAAAAATAAAATGTTTTTAAGTATTCTTATTTTTTTCAGGATTTTTGTTTTTTGGGGTGATTAAAAAAGACAGTAAAATCAATGTAATCAAAGTAGGAAATGATTGTTATTTTTCAAATACAATCTCTATTTGGGTTTAGTTGTGGTCAATTTGTAATGTACAAATTATTATAATTATGTTCCGACCCCCCAACCATCCGCTCCAACAAAAATCGTCCCCCAGCTGAATCTAGTTGCCTACCCCTGTGTTAGAGGGTCCCTCAACTTCCATTTGCTGTGATTCCAGTCCTTTTCTAATCCTTTGAAAAATGCATGTCAGTTTTTAAAAGCTGAATTCTATTAAATCACTTTTTTTTTTGGTTTTCAGGAAGCTACGACGACGATGATAATCTTCCTCCTTCTCCAAACCACTGGACGAGATGGAAATAAGTTTACCTCCTGTTCCGACTGATGCTGGGGTTTGTCTGTATGGTTTACCTCCGACTTCGACTGATGCTGGGGTTTGTCTGTATGGTTTACCTCCGACTTCGACTGATGCTGGGGTTTGTCTGTATGGTTTACCTCCGACTTCGACTGATGCTGGGGTAAGTTGTAGCACAGAGAGAGAACGAGAGGAGGAGAGAGAGAGAGAGAGAGAGAGACATTCCATTGGCTGTCCTATCCTGTGTGTGTGTGTGTGTGTGTGTGTGTGTGTGTCTGTGTGTCTGTCTGTCTGTCTGTCTGTCTGTCTGTCTGTCTGTCTGTCTGTCTGTCTGTCTGTCTGTCTGTCTGTCTGAACATGCCTGAATCAGTGTGTGTCTGTCTGTCTGTCTGTCTGTCTGTCTGTCTGTCTGTCTGTCTGTCTGTCTGTCTGTCTGTGTCTGTCTGTCTGTCTGTCTGTCTGTCTGTCTGAACATGCCTGAATCAGTGTGTGTGTGTGTGTGTGTGTCTGTGTGTGTGTGTGTGTTTGAACATGCATGATTAAACATTGTTTTTAATATGATGCAATGAGGCATTAAAACAAGACTAAGCTGTGGAAACATGAAATGAGAGATAGTACCTAGTCATGTACTACACTGTCTCTCAACTGGGTTGTCAAAAACAAGGCAGACACCTAGCTGGAAGAACCTGCAGTTAATGAGTAAAAGACAGTTCAGAGAGGTATTGTCTATTTCTTTTCTACCGCTTTGGCAGCATGAAAACATGAGAGACATAAGATCATTTGGAAGTCATTAAAATATGAACATCTGACATAGCCTATGGTTAGTAGGTCTCCTACACACACACACACACACACACACACACACACATACAGACACACAGAGAGAGAGAGAGAGAGAGGGCCATCTGGTGTTGGGGAAATGACTGCCTGGAGGATCTCTTTTTGAGGGGAGGGGAACACAGGGGGAGTGTGGTGAACAACTCAGCAGTCCCCATCCTCATCACACCTCATAGCCCTCACTGCTGAATGACCCAGAAAAGGAAAGTAGTTTGACACATTAAAATTGGGAAGTTTTCTTATCAATTATTAAGATGATTGCACTCAAGTTCATTGTTTTAATATGGTTAGTAGTAAGAGCCCAGAAAAAGGTAGATAGATCTTTGTCAGAACATACGACCCTTTCATATTTCTCTGTTGTGGCGGGGAACCTGCCTATCACCTCACCTCACCTTGCGTTTATCTACACAATAGCCACCCTGATTCTCCTGCTCCCTCATCCCAGAGTAGTAGAGTGATTTGACATGAGGCAGTTGCTGAAGAGCTCATATGGAACCATTGCAGTGTTATAATGCTGAATTTCTGCCTCACAGAATGCACAGACGCATCTCCCCAGACAGCCAATCACTGTCTCTCACACTGAGCACAAACATTCAGTCCCTGGAGAGAACAGGCAAAAGCAGAATCACACAGCACAGCTGCCGTCACGTCTGTATCTGCCTCTTGTGGACATTGATGGCACTCCGCTGTGCTGTGAAATCGGAGCACCCGGCTGATGTCACCTGCCGTACACTCTGCATAACAGCCTGCAGTGCTGAGCATCCCCACCTTGTGGCAAAATACTGAAATGGTTCAGTATTTTTGTTGCCAACATGTTTGACAACGACCATAGGAGTACGTACTTCCAGTAGGTACTGTAAGCAGTTGCCATACTAGGTAGGTAGGTGAGGATAGGTCCTGGCCATACTAGGTAGGTAGTTGAGGATAGGTCCTGGCCATACTAGGTAGGTAGTTGAGGATAGGTCCTGGCCATACTAGGTAGGTAGTTGAGGATAGGTCCTGGCCATACTAGGTAGGTAGTTGAGAATAGTTGAGGATAGGTCCTGGCCATACTAGGTAGGTAGTTGAGGATAGGTCCTGGCCATACTAGGTAGGTAGTTGAGGATAGGTCCTGGCCATACTAGGTAGGTAGGTGAGGATAGGTCCTGGCCATACTAGGTAGGTAGCTGAGGATAGGTCCTGGCCATACTAGGTAGGTAGTTGAGGATAGGTCCTGGCCATACTAGGTAGATAGTTGAGGATAGGTCCTGGCCATACTAGGTAGGTAGTTGAGGATAGGTCCTGGCCATACTAGGTAGGTAGTTGAGAATAGTTGAGGATAGGTCCTGGCCATACTAGGTAGGTAGTTGAGGATAGGTCCTGGCCATACTAGGTAGGTAGTTGAGGATAGTTGAGGATAGGTCCTGGCCATACTAGGTAGGTAGTTGAGGATAGGTTCTGGCCATACTAGGAGGATAGGTGAGGATAGGTCCTGGCCATACTAGGTAGTTGAGGATAGGTGAGGATAGGTCCTGGCCATAAAAGTTAGGTAGGTAGTTGAGGATAGGTCCTGGCCATAAAAGTTAGGTAGGTAGTTGAGGATAGGTCCTGGCCATACTAGGTAGGTAGGTAGTTGAGGATAGGTGAGGATAGGTTCTGGCCATAAAAGTTAAGTAGGTAGTTGAGGATAGGTCCTGGCCATACTAGGTAGGTAGGTAGGTAGTTGAGGATAGGTGAGGATAGGTCCTGGCCATAAAATGTAGGTAGGTAGTTGAGGATAGTTGATAGGTCCTGGCCATAAAAGGTAGGTAGGTAGGTAGGTAGGTAGTTGAGGATAGGTGAGGATAGGTCCTGGCCATAAAAGGTAGGTAGGTAGTTGAGGATAGGTGAGGATAGGTCCTGGCCATAAACGTTAGGTAGGTAGTTGAGGATAGTTGATAGGTCCTGGCCATAAAAGGTAGGTAGGTAGTTGAGGATAGGTGAGGATAGGTCCTGGCCATACTAGGTAGGTAGTTGAGGATAGGTGAGGATAGGTCCTGGCCATACTAGGTAGGTAGGTAGTTGAGGATAGTTGATAGGTCCTGGCCATACTAGGTAGGTAGGTAGTTGAGGATAGTTGATAGGTCCTGGCCATAGTAGGTAGGTAGGTAGTTGAGGATAGTTGATAGGTCCTGGCCATTCTAGGTAGGTAGGTAGTTGAGGATAGTTGATAGGTCCTGGCCATACTAGGTAGGTAGGTAGTTGAGGATAGGTCCTGGCCATACTAGGTAGGTAGGTAGTTGAGGATAGGTCCTGGCCATACTAGGTAGGTAGGTAGTTGAGGATAGGTCCTGGCCATACTAGGTAGGTAGGTAGTTGAGGATAGGTCCTGGCCATACTAGGTAGGTAGGTAGTTGAGGATAGGTCCTGGCCATACTAGGTAGGTAGGTAGTTGAGGATAGGTCCTGGCCATACTAGGTAGGTAGTTGAGGATAGGTCCTGGCCATACTAGGTAGGTAGGTAGTTGAGGATAGGTCCTGGCCATACTAGGTAGGTAGGTAGTTGAGGATAGGTGAAGGGCAAAAAAAAAAATGCAGAGCAAAAAAATCACATTACACAGAACGCACAACCCTGAAAATATGTCACTGAAGCAGAGCAAAAATATTGTGGTTCGTGATGTGGTATGTTTCTCAAACATGGGATTTATAAAAATGCACAATCAAAAAAACAAACAAAAAAACATAACGCTTCAGAGCGACTCCTCTCCTCAGATGTGGAATGTTGTTTTTTATTTTATTTTTATTTAAAAAGTGGGTTCTAGAATTTATTTTAAATAGGGTGTCATTTGTGATATATCCATAGAATGTATATCTGTCCATATTGTCTTTGTAAAAGTGTCATAACTTATTTCATGGGCAGCAGATCGTCTTATATCCCTTATTGACCATGGGTTGTTTTCCCCCAAAGCGGCCGGGCTATAAGTTCTATTTCAAACCGACTGGGACTATAGTCAATTTACATCTAAGAAGATGACATTGATTTGCATTTCAACGTCCACGTCGTCAATGGACCTATATTCTCTTGGTGAGGAGGAAGAAGAAGACAGAAAGAAAGAAAGAAAGAAAGAAAGAAAGAAAGAAAGAAAGAAAGAAAGTCACGAGTCATTTATTGATAACAAGCATTTAATTGAGATGCCTTCCCATTGTACCCGGTTAACTAAAACCAAATTCTGCTGTCTATGTCAGTAAGTTCAGCAAGGCTAGTCTTCTATGTTACCGGTTGTAGCTGACAGAGACAGCTGTGTCAGCGTAGATGGCCTTTACTGAATCTATATCGGTGTCCAGCTGAGGACGTCTTTAGAGGTCAGTAGCACAGCCCTCCTACAGAGACAAACCCAGTTTGTGAACTACCTTAAACCCAGGATTAAACAGTACTAGACACAACACCTTCAATAATAACCGAGAGAGAGAGAGAGAGAGAGAGAGAGAGAGAGAGATAACGCAACCAGTTAAACACCGCAGCACTGTCACACAACCACACACAATATATTTACCTCAGGAAACCAGTTAAACACCGCAGCACTGTCACACAACCACACACAATATATTTACCTCAGGAAACCAGTTAAACACTGTCACACAACCACACACAATATATTTACCTCAGGAAACCAGTTAAACACTGCAGCACTGTCACACAACCACACACAATATATTTACCTCAGGAAACCAGTTAAACACTGTCACACAACCACACACAATATATTTACCTCAGGAAACCAGCTACTGACCCCGGAACTGACCCTGTATATAGCTACTGACCCTGGAGCTAACCCTGTATATAACTACTGACCCTGGAATGTGATGAAAGAAATAAAAGCTGAAATAAATCATTATTTTTACTATTATTCTGACATTTCACATTCTTAAAATAAAGTTACTAGGATTAAATGTCAGGAATTATGAATTATTAAATGGATTTGGCTAAGGTGTATGTAAACTTCCGACTTCAAATGTAGATATTTGTAGTTGTCAGAACCGTCCAGAGTAGTGATGCTAGTCAGGGGGGCGGGTGCGGGCAGCAATCGGTTGAAGAACATGCATTTAGTTTTACTAGCATTTAAAAACAGTTGGAGGCCACGGAAGGAGTGTTGTATGGCATTGAAGCTCGTTTGGAGGTTTGTTAACACAGTGTCCAAAGAAGGGCCAGATGTGTACAGAATTGTGTCGTCTACATAGAGGTGGATCAGAGAATCACCAGCAGCAAGAGCGACATCATTGATATATACAGAGAAAAGAGTCGGCCTGAGGATTGAACTCTGTGGCACCCCCATAGAGACTGCCAGAGATCCAGACAACAGGCCCTCCGATTTTACACACTGAACTCTATCTGAGAAGTAGTTGGTGAACCAGGCGAGGCAGTCATTTGAGAAACCAAGGCTATTGAGTGTGCCGATAAGAATGCGGTGATTGACAGAGTCGAAAGCCTTGGCCAGGTTGATGAAGACGGCTGCACAGTACTGTCTTTTATCGATGGCGGTTATGAAATCGTTTAGGACCTTGAGCGTGGTCGGTGATCTGTTTGTTAACTTTCGAAGATTTTAGAAAGGCAGGGCAGAATGGATATAGGTCTATAACAGTTTGGGTCTAGAGTGCCTCCCCTTTGAAGAGGGGGATGACCGTGGCAGCTTTCCAATCTTTGGGGATCTCAGACGATACGAAAGAGAGGTTGAACAGGCTAGTAATAGATGTCGCAACAATTTCGGCGGATAATTTTAGAAAGAGAGGGTCCAGATTGTCCACTTTTTGGAATTAGTGCTTCTGGATGCAAATTTCTGTTTGAAAAAGCTAGCCTTTTCTTTCCTAACTGACTGTGTATACTGGTTCCTAACTTCCCTGAAAAGTTGCATATCGCGGGGGCGATTCGATGCTAATGCAGAACGCCACAGGATGTTTTTGTGCTGGTCAAGGGCAGTCAAGTCTGGAGTGAACCAAGGGCTATATCTGTTCTTAGTTCTACATTTTTTGAATGGGGCATGCTTATTTAAGATGGTGAGGAAAGCACTTTATATAGCTACTGACCCTGGAACTGACCCTGTATATAGCTACTGACCCTGGAACTGAGCCTGTGTATAGCTACTGACCCTGGAACTGAGCCTGTGTATAGCTACTGACCCTGGAACTGAGCCTGTGTATAGCTACTGACCCTGGAACTGTCCCTGTGTATAGCTACTGACCCTGGAACTGAGCCTGTGTATAGCTACTGACCCTGGAACTGTGTATAGAGCCTGTATATAGCTACTGACCCTGGAACTGAGCCTGTGTATAGCTACTGACCCTGGAACTGAGCCTGTGTATAGCTACTGACCCTGGAACTGAGCCTGTGTATAGCTACTGACCCTGGAACTGTCCCTGTGTATAGCTGACCCTGGAACCCTGTGAACTGACCCTGGAACTGAGCCTGTGTATAGCTACTGACCCTGGAACTGTCCCTGTGTATAGCTACTGACCCTGGAACTGAGCCTGTGTATAGCTACTGACCCTGGAACTGTCCCTGTGTATAGCTACTGACCCTGGAACTGAGCCTGTATATAGCTACTGACCCTGGAACTGTCCCTGTGTATTCTTATTATATATTATTTCCATTTCTTGTGTGTTTTTGTTCTGCTTTATTTTACTTTGTAGTACGACTGATATTGATTACTACTGACATTGATTACTACTGATATTGATTACTACTGATATTGATTACTACTGATATTGATTACTACTGACATTGATTACTACTGATATTGATTACTACTGATATTGATTACTACTGATATTGACTACTACTGATATTGATTACTACTGATATTGATTACTACTGATATTGATTACTACTGACATTGATTACTACTGATATTGATTACTACTGATATTGATTACTACTGATATTGATTACTACTGATATTGATTACTACTGATATTGATTACTACTGATATTGATTACTACTGATATTGATTACTACTGATATTGATTACTACTGACATTGATTACTACTGACATTGATTACTACTGATATTGATTACTACTGATATTGATTACTACCGATATTGATTACTACCGATATTGATTACTCCTGATATTGATTACTACTGATATTGATTACTACTGATATTGATTACTACTGACATTGACTACTACTGATATTGACTACGACTGATATTGATTACTACTGATATTGATTACTACTGATATTGATTACTACTGATATTGACTACTACTGATATTGACTACTACTGATATTGATTACTACTAATATTGATTACTACTGATATTGATTACTACTGACATTGATTACTACTGATATTGATTACTACTGATATTGATTACTACTGATATTGACTACTACTGATATTGATTACTACTGATATTGACTACTACTGATATTGATTACTACTGATATTGATTACTACTGATATTGATTACCACTGATATTGATTACTACTGATATTGACTACTACTGATATTGATTACTACTGACATTGACTACTACTGATATTGACTACTACTGATATTGATTACTACTGATATTGATTACTACTGACATTGACTACTACTGATATTGATTACTACTGATATTGATTACTACTGATATTGATTACTACTGACATTGATTACTACTGATATTGATTACTACTGATATTGACTACTACTGATATTGATTACTACTGATATTGACTACTACTGATATTGATTACTACTGATATTGATTACTACTGATATTGATTACCACTGATATTGATTACTACTGATATTGACTACTACTGATATTGATTACTACTGACATTGATTACTACTGATATTGACTACTACTGATATTGATTACTACTGATATTGATTACTGTATTGTTGGGAAAGAGCTGGCAAGAAATGTATTTCACTGTACTTGTGCACATGAAAATAAAACTTGAATCTCTAGGTTCCTAGGCAGATACACTATACTGGCCATTTATAGAATAGCACCCAGTGGGCAGTCAGCCTGAATATGACCTTTGGGGAAATGACAGGAATGGGAGGAACATGTAAGACTATGCTTTGAGTGGCACACAATGTTCCTATCATGCCACACGTCATGCCATACGTCATGCCACACCACATGCCACACGTCATGCCACACCACATGCCACACGTCATGCCACACCACATGCCACACGTCATCCCACACCACATGCCACACGTCATGCCACACATCATGCCACACGTCATGCCACACCACATGCCACACGTCGAGCCACAAATCATGCCACAAATCATGCCACATAGAACCCTCCTCCAGCAAGCTGTGGTCCATCTGTGGTAACTGACTCCACTCCCCCCCAAAAAAAAAAAAAAATAAGTAGGTCATTTTGTTAATGACCTGGGGTGTATTTCAAGTGGGGACACACAGACAGTATAGTTTTTACTATTGACCAGGGCCTCTGTATTGAAAAGACACGCAGACATACAGCGCGTTGCTATTCATTTACAGTACCGTCTTATCAAATGTACAATGTCATGTCCATTCAGCAGCAGTTTTACTGGCCCATGGGGGTATATGGTTATTACATAACTACACCGATTTATAGTATGCCATTGGCCACCATCCAGACCTGGGTTCAAATGCTATTTGGAATTATTTTAAATACTTTAGCTGTTCTTGACTGAGCTTGTCTGGCACAATGGAACCAATAGAAGAGTCCCAGAAGTGCAAACCACGCCCACCTGACACTCCAGGCAGGCTTATTTGAAAGATTGATAGTTGTGCCCACTTCCCACACAGTATAGCATCCTTTACTATATAGTCCTATATGGTAATGATGCAGTGGTTCCCAACCTTTTTTGAACTGTGGCACACCTTGATGGGATATAACATGTCCCTATTGATTTATATAGTTTATTATTACTATTTATATAGTGGTAATGACCTACAAGCCATCTGATCCACACTGCAAACCATCTAGGTTCTGGTGACAAACGGTGTTATTAAAAAGGATTTATTTGAAATATTATTTTTAGTTTTAGTTTTCCTTACTCATGATGGTTAATTTGTGTGTACCTATTTAAAAGCGTCTCGCAAATCTGCCCAGAAGAAAAACCTCAATTGTAGCTCCGGCAAAATAGGTATTTAATTTCGAACCCGGTAGGGCTACAGACAAATGGGGTTTCTGCATTGTAAAGGTGTAACCACGGATACAAAGCCATGCTCCGTTTGTTTCTATGGCAGAGGGCTGTAGTATAGCTAAGTTCAGAGCCATATTAAGAAATACTGTAACTGACTTCTGGCTAAGCCTAATCAGACTTGAATGTGCTAATGGTTTTCAGACGAATCAAAATGAAACATATGACTTTGCTAACAAATGATTGCTCTGTTCAAAATTATAACAAACTAATTTGCAGCATTACCGCAAAAAAATGGATGGTGGTAGGTGGAGAAGTGAGGAACTTGTCTGTCAGCCCTGAATTAAAGACCAAAATTGGTTAAAGAGAAATTGTGATGAATAAAAAAGTATTGCGGTCCATTAGTTTACTCCAATTAGGGGAGCGATGATAGGGCTAGGGGGATCGGAGAATATGGGGGATTGGAAATGATGCAGACAATTACGTTGATAGGAGCCACACTCTATCTCCACTAGTAAAGCTCATCTACCTGTGCCCTCAAATGAGACAAATGCATAGAGATAGATAAGAGGACTCATCTTCATATCTGTGCCCGCAAATGAGACAAATGCATAGAGATAGATAAGAGGACTCATCTTCATATCTGTGCCCTCAAATGAGACAAATGCATAAAGATAGATAAGAGGACTCATCTTTATATCTGTGCCATTATAGCGTATGTGACAGCATTGGCAGCGCTATTAAGGCTACAACCCATAGGAATCCCCACCCAGATGACGACGTTAATAACTACTTTAAAATGGTGGAAGCCCTCAATGGCACTGCCCATACTAAAATGGCCCTTTTGGCCGCTAGAGGCCTCTATCATTCTCTATGGAGTGACTCTATTACCATCCAATCATTAGGGAACATATTCTCTACATACAAATGTAACAACAGCCTGAGCGCGCCAGACTTGAATCAACGATACAGATGTAACCACGTGCTATTTAATGTTTTAATCTGACCAGCACTAGTGCTTGCAATTCAAAATTACATGTGCATTCTACAGGTCACGTTTTCTCAAGGCACACAAATGTGCCACAGCACACTGGTTGGGAACCACTGCAGTATACAGTAGAATAGCCCATGCTTATTTGTATGTTCGGTATGAATGCAATTCATCGACTGGGCACCTGTACGTTTCACTTTTGGTTTTTATTTTTATATATTTATTATTTATTGTGATAAAAATGTCAAAGTAAAGCAAGCGACCAATGTCAAAACACATTCAAACTACTTTTTGATTACAAAAGTTTATTTTCACAATAATATTGTTTGACTTAGACTAATTTTGGGAATTTTGGACTGTCCAGACAATACTTTCTATACTACAAAATCCATAAAACAGACCAGGAAAACGCACCCCCTGCTCTGCTCTAGTCTCGACAACACGAACTACTACCTTCAGTTGAACTCACTATCCATGGTGTCGTTTGCAAGCATACCTCCAGTTCATATTTTAAGTAGCGCAGGGAAGCTTTCTGATTTGTCAACGAAAGGCCCTAGAACGCTTGTATTTATTTTTTATGTAACGTTCCTCTCTGCTGGTGAAAATGATGTCTATAATCCCCCAAAATACTCGTAGAATTTAACATGTATCATACTAAATACATATTTTTATCAATACTTAAACATTTGGTGTACAATTAACGGATTATAACTGGAATATCGTCATTACCGTTTCGCCCTATAGTCACCCCACGTGACATCGGAGGGATACCCTATGTTCGGCTGAGGAAGTAGTCCCGGTCAGTTGGGGGGGTTATCTTTCGCCAGAGCTCGGCTGGTGGGCGCATTGGTCCCTGCAACGTTCACCCGGTAGGTGAGTCACTGCGTCCTCATCTGGAAATGGTCAACTTTACATTTATCATAAAATGGACAATTATTGCTAAATAATATTGACATAGCTGCCTTGAGTTAATTACATTGTTCTATCAGTTTTGGTTATAGAAAAGTTGTAATAGACGTATAACTATTGCTTGTTACTTTACTTCCATAACGTTTTGAATCAAATTGTTATGGTGTGATATGGGGTATTTAGTTGTATATTTCAGTCTGAATAGTCTGAACTACTTATACCTGTGATCCACATTTTTACAGTGAAATAATAGGGTTTGTTTCATGCATGGGGATACCTACATGACTGAAACTTGAGCTACATTTTTAAGCAAAACAAATTTGGTTTTTGACATAAATATAATTGTAAGTCGCTCTGGATAAGAGTGTCTGCTAAATGACTCAAATTAAATAATACATTTCTATTTGACATGCACTGACACCATCCTGTCATCCTCAATGTTCCTCCTCTACTATAGCAACAACAAATAAATACACTAATCTATACTTCCTGTAAGTCAAAGAGCCAGGAACAATTTTACTATTTTAATGACATTGTATTCAGACGCTTATCTTTTGATACGGTGTGCTAATAAACCACTGTTCAGTTTCACTAGAGCTGTAGGTGACATAGACCGACCACTCGGTGTGCATTACTAAACCAGTATTGAGCTCCTGAAATCATAGCTCTATAATTCAATATCCTCGTAGAGTAAAAAATAAAATCCTATAGAATGGAACCCACTTGGATGTTGTTGTTGTTTTTTCTCTCCAAACTTGTGAAAGAATCGATGTCTCACTGAAAGTCTGCTCACGCCAGTGACTGTGTCACCCAGATAATGTAGCTCTTCTTATAGGCAACAGTCTGCTAAGGTTTTATCTACGAGGAAAAAGGAGTAGCACTTTAGCAGTTCATAGCTGAACTGGTGTCACGGTACATGTCAGGTTCTCTATGATAGATGGGATTGTGTCACGGTACATGTCAGGTTCTCTATGATAGATGGGATTGTGTCACGGTACATGTCAGGTTCTCTATGATAGACGGGATTGTGTCACGGTACATGTCAGGTTCTCTATGATAGACGGGATTGTGTCACGGTACATGTCAGGTTCTCTATGATAGACGGGATTGTGTCACGGTACATGTCAGGTTCTCTATGATAGATGGGATTGTGTCACGGTACATGTCAGATTCTCTAAGATATTTATGCCAACCTATGTGTATAATGTTGCTCTGACTAGTTAATTAATCATTTTGAGGTTAAACAGAATATCCCCCAACGTTGAATTAATATGTGATATTTGCAAAATCCTTTTTTGACAACTCAAGTTTCCCACCAACTGTGAGAACCACCTCCTACAAAAAGTGGCCACTGGCCAGTTCCTCTTCAAGAGCCTATGCCCCTGGTCATTATGGGTGACTGGAATGTGGGGGCGTTATCTGGGTGTGCCTGTCCGCATGTGTGTGTGTGTGTGCAGTCACGCAGTCACACATGCTCTCATTGTTGCGGTCCTAGTTTGGTGGTGCTGCTACAGTGTGTGTGGCCAGCTGGCCAACTGAGTCCCTATCCCCTTCAGGCTGAACTTCCAGAGCCACTGTCAGTTGAGTTGGTGCACCTCTAACGTTGTAATAAAACCTCTATTACAATATTCACAATCAATAAATCAGTAACTCAAGCGGAGTTGAGGTAAATTTATGATAATTTATTATGAATAAACACAGTGTTCCAGGTTTTCATTCTCTTTCACTGTATAAAGTGAACCCGAAATCTTCAGCTAGTCCATTTTCCATTGCTACAGTATGTCTCTAGCATGAATATGCTATGTCTGTTGGTAGGTAGCATGGCAGTGCAAAGATCTAGTGTCAAAGCCTGATTCAGTGGGATAGACTCAGAGCAGCTGTGTAAGCCAAGTGTCACACACACACACACACACACACACACACACACACACTGTAAATAGACTTGGCATGAAAAATGATATCAAGACCTCTCCAACCTCTAACTTCCAGGAGTATCTCGAGAGGCTTGGTTCAATATGTCAGAGGTGGTTGTAGAACATTAACCCAGTGTCAAAAGATCTCCTCAACACCTCTATTCTTTCTCTCTCTCTCACTCTCTCGCTCTCTCTCACTAGGATTTCTCAGATACCGATCCAATCATGTCTAAAGGAAAGGATATGGGCTCTGCCTTCATCCAGACGCAGCAGCTCCACGCTGCCATGGCCGACACATTCCTGGAGCACATGTGTCTTCTGGACATCGACTCCGAGCCAGCCGTGGCTCGCAACACCGGAATCATCTGCACCATCGGTACAGCTCAACAACACCCCTCCTCATTAGTCAACAACACCCTTCCTCATTACTCACACCGCCCTCACTCCCTTCACTATTCACTACTTCCTCACCTCACTGCCCAACCCTTACTCACCCCTCATGGCTTCTCACTCCCTCACCACTGAACACCCTCACTACAATACTCTACCCAACATCCTATATACACATGTGTTTTGTGTGAGGTGTGCCTACAGAAGGCCACAGAACCTTCACAGTAGGGGTATATCCCTCCAGAACCTTCACAGTAGGGGTATATCCCTCTATTCCTCTATAAGCTTTGCTTGTCTTGTCCACATGCAGGACCCGCCTCCCGATCAGTGTCCATGGCCAAGGAGATGATCAAATCTGGGATGAACATTGCAAGAATGAACTTCTCTCACGGAACTCATGAGGTCAGTAGTAGGACTACACTAGTACTGAAGGGAAAGGACACTAGTACTGAAGGGAAAGGACACTAGTACTGAAGGGAAAGGACACTAGTACTGAAGGGAAAGGACACTAGTACTGAAGGGAAAGGACACTAGTACTGACGCCACCACAGCTGTTCTAGGATTTAGACTAGTGCTGAATTCCAAACGGACCCCATAGCCCTTTCTCCCTGGCAACTCAGGGTAGTCTGAAAGGAAAGGTGAAAGCAATATGGTGACATTCACTCAGCCGAATATAAAGACCAGTTTGGATGTTGGCTTACTATAACCTTTAGTGAGTCTGCAGTACCATCCATCCTCATACTATAACGTTTAGTGAGTCTGCAGTACTAGCCACCCTCATCCTATAACCTTTAGTGAGTCTGCAGTATCAGCCTTCCTCATCCTATAACCTTTAGTGAGTCTGCAGTACCAGCCTTCCTCATCCTATAACCTTTAGTGAGTCTGCAGTATCAGCCATCCTCATTGTGACATTATCACTGTACCATTTAAATGTCAGTCTGTAAGCTGATCTGAACGCTCTTACGTGCACTTTAGTGGCTCCTCTTCCTCCAACCTCCTCCTCTTCCTCCTCCTCCAACCTCCTCCTCTTCCTCCAACCTCCTCCTCCTCTTCCTCTTCCTCCAACCTCCTCCTCCTCCTCCTCTTCCTCCTCCAACCCCCTTCTCTTCCTCCTTCAACCTCCTCCTCCTCCTCCAGCCTGTCTTCTAGTGCCGCCAGATGGCAGTCAGGGTTCTGGGGTTCACACTACTGACCTCTCCCCTTTAAAAGTCATGGCTTTTTGACCTGTTTCACCCTGGCTGGGTCGGGAGTGCACCCCCTAAACCATACAGCAGTATTAGATATCGAAGCGATACGTTTGATATTTGAATTCGTTGCCCCTTTTCAAAGGTCATCAGTACTGTTAATTGCTTGTCCGAAGAAGACGTTCTACTCTGAAGTTCAGTACTGTTAATTGCTTGTCCGAAGAAGACGTTCTACTCTGAAGTTCAGTACTGTTAATTGCTTGTCCGAAGAAGACGTTCTACTCTGAAGTTCAGTACTGTTAATTGCTTGTCCGAAGAAGACGTTCTACTCTGAAGTTCAGTACTGTTAATTGCTTGCCCGAAGAAGACGTTCTACTCTGAAGTTCAGTACTGTTAATTGCTTGTCCGAAGAAGACGTTCTACTCTGAAGTTCAGTACTGTATCTATGTATCGGCACTAGATGACGTTTCGTGTACATGTGTATCAAAGTTATAATTAGGTCAGGATTTCCCAGTCCATTCCGCGATTACTTCCATGACTGGACATTTTGCCTGAGGCCAGAAATAATGCACGCAATTCCATCAAACAAGTACTCGGCCTGCATTGATGATTGGTTGACTCGTTGAATCAGGTGAGCTAGTTCTTGGGCTAGAGATAATACGTGATGGTATGTCAAGGGTTAGCAATCTGACGCCGTAGGAGCCTACAGCCATGTCACAGGGCAAGTGTGGTGGCACCATTTTAGCGTCTGTTTGGGAATGCTACTGGTGCATGAAAACTAAGATAGACAGAGCAACTCCCATTGGCAGGAACTTCCGACAGACATCTTCGGACATCTGAACTTATGTTTGTTTTACATGGCATCTGTCATGTGTTGAGGTCAGAGACATTATCAGAAGGGCAAAAGGAAACTCGACCTCTGCCTCTGGTCAGGTGGTCGGAGCAGATGTAAAATAGCCACGTCTCAGGTTCTCACAGAACGTTTTTAGATGGACCAGGAGCTAACGCTAAGCTACTTGGCTATGCTAAAGTAGCTAAGACTTTGCTATTCTAAAGTACCCCAAAGATAAAACATTTTTAAAATCATTACATTTCAACCTGGCTAATTGTCCTATGTCTGTCTACTATAGAGCACTGTTAAGTGAGTGTCATTGAATCTCTGAGTCTGTCTCTCTCCTATAGGCAGAAACTGTTTAGGAACCAGAAGCTAGCTAACACTACTTAGTTATATTCTATGTGGCTATGCTACTTGGCTAACATACTTGGTTATATGCTACATGTTTACATTCTACATGGCTAATCTACTTGGCTAACACTACTTGGTTTTCCTACTTGGCGAATCTACATGGTTATATGCTATGTAGCTATGCTACATGGTTATATTCTACTTGGCTATTCTACTTGGTTACATTCTACATGGTTATTCTACTTGGATATTCTACATCGTTATAACCAACGTGGCTATACTACTTGGCTATTCTATTTTGTTAAATCTACTTGGCAATGCTATGTGGTTATATGCTACATTGCTATGCTACGTGGCTATGCTATGAGGCTATGCTATGAGGCTATGCTATGAGGCTATGCTATGAGGCTATGCTATGTGGCTATGCTATGTGGCTATGCTATGAGGCTATGCTATGAGGCTATGCTTTGAGGCTATGCTATGAGGCTATGCTATGTGGCTATGCTATGTGGCATATTAAATTGCACTTTGCCAGCTTCTACTTAGTACTGTTGAGTGAATGTCGTTGGGCTTTCAACACTGATATACCAGGAGGCAGTGAGCATTTAATGGATGTACAGTGCCTTGGGAAAGTATTCAGACCCCTTGACTTGTCCACATTTTGTTACGTTACAGCCTTATTCTAAAATGGATTATATAAAAAATATATATCCTCATCAATCTATACACAATACCCCTATAATTCCCCTAAGTAAAAGAAATTTTTGCAAAAAAATATGTAAAAATAAGATATACCTTATTTACATAAGTATTCAGACCGTTTGCTATGAGACTCGAAATTTAGTTTACATTGATCATCCTTGAGATGTTTCTACAACTTGATTGTAGTCCACCTGTGTTAAATTCAACTGATTGGACATGATTTGGAAAGGCACACACCTGTCTATATATGGTCTGCCTGAAAATCGTCACACGTCTCTGAATGATTTGACTTTCCCTACAGTAAATCAAATCAAACTTAATTTAAAGTGTATTTTAAATCTCAACACACTTACCTATCTGAGCACTACGATTGGTCTGGCTAGTTGGAAAATCATCTGAAAGTTCCAAAGTTACATTTGGCGTTCCTCAGGTCTCTACGCTCAGACCCATAGAATTTGTTTTCCATAGTATATGCAGTGTCATGGCATGCTAAAACCTCTGATGTCTCTAAGTGATACTATCCAGGCTGTATCACATCCGATCGTGTATCACATTTGTTCTTAACTGACTTGCCTAGTTAAATAAAGGTTAAATTAATAAATAAAATACAAATATGACAACCCCTTATTTTCCAGACTCTCATCGGTGTGGTGTTTAAAGGGGGGTGGGAATTTAAAAAACAGATAAATTTCTGTGTCGATGGGAAGAAAAAATATTATCTTCTGTTCTATTTAGTATCATGCTGAGACCATCAAGAATGTCCGTGAAGCCACCGAGAGCTTCGGTTCCGGCACCATCGAGTACAGACCAGTGGCCATCGCTCTGGACACCAAGGGACCCGAAATCAGGACTGGACTCATCAAGGGCGTGAGTAGTCATTCACCATGAACTAGTGTAAATCTTTATGAAAAATCCAACTTCAGTTCCAAGTGTATCATCACAAATACACTTTACAGGCAAATTAAAACAGAGACAAGCAGCTACATTTCTTGACTGTAGTACCAAATGACCTAACCCCTATCGTGTAGGCCTACCTTTTGATTTGGTCAAAAGGAAGGCATTGGCCAAGCTAGGAGCAAGAAATACAACAACAAGCAATGATATCCTAAAGCTGATATACATCATCTCTGTAGACATATACAGTACATGATACTATAATCCCTGTCCTTCTCCGTACAGATATACAGTACATGATACTATAATCCCTGTCCTTCTCCGTACAGATATACAGTACATAATACTATAATCCCTGCCCTTCTCCGTACAGATATACAGTACATAATACTATAATCCCTGCCCTTCTCCGTACAGATATACAGTACATAATACTATAATCCCTGCCCTTCTCCGTACAGATATACAGTACATAATACTATAATCCCTGTCCTTCTCCGTACAGATATACAGTACATAATACTATAATCCCTGTCCTTCTCCATACAGATATACAGTACATAATACTATAATCCCTGCCCTTCTCCGTACAGATATACAGTACATAATACTATAATCCCTGCCCTTCTCCGTACAGATATACAGTACATAATACTATAATCCCTGCCCTTCTCCGTACAGATATACAGTACATAATACTATAATCCCTGCCCTTCTCCGTACAGATATACAGTACATAATACTATAATCCCTGCCCTTCTCCGTACAGATATACAGTACATAATACTATAATCCCTGCCCTTCTCCGTACAGATATACAGTACATAATACTATAATCCCTGCCCTTCTCCTTTACAGATATACAGTACATAATACTATAATCCCTGTGAAGATTCTTCTCCGTACAGATATACAGTACATAATACTATAATCCCTGTCCTTCTCCATACAGATATACAGTACATAATACTATAATCCCTGTCCTTCTCCATACAGATATACAGTACATAATACTATAATCCCTGCCCTTCTCCGTACAGATATACAGTACATAATACTATAATCCCTGCCCTTCTCCGTACAGATATACAGTACATAATACTATAATCCCTGCCCTTCTCTGTAGAGATATACAGTACATAATACTATAATCCCTGTCCTTCCCCATAGACATAGACAGTACATAATACTATAGTAATAGTTGTGTAATCATATGATTCTTCCCGTGTACAGAGTGGCGAAGCTGAGGTCGAGCTGAAGAAGGGAGGTCACATCAAGCTGACCTTGGACGACAAGTACAAGGACAACTGTGACGAGAAGCACCTGTGGTTGGACTACAAGAACATCACCAAGATCCTGAAGGTCGGAGCTCACGTCTACATCGACGACGGCCTCATGTCCCTGAAGGTCAAGGAAGTCGGTGAGTATCCTAGCAACATCCTACTGTAGCAACAGAATAACACTCTCACAACCTGACAAGTGACAGGAAGTAGCTACACGCTTAACCAAAGTTAAGTCCTTCTACTTTGCCTGTTAGGAATTTTATGAATAATGACTAAACAATATCTTTATTTGAAATAGAACTATAACTAATTAAACTCTACTCTGTTTTATTATATCTGATGAATAATGTTAATTCATAAGGAAGGGATTGTGTAGCATGAAACAGGAGGTAATTAACCATAATAAACACCATTCCAGCTGGGTTGGGGAGGAAATGGATTGTGGGTATTAAGTAAGCAGAAAGGATCGTTAACCTGTGGTTGAACCGACTCAACTTAGCTCTGGGATGTTTAGATAAGGCAGAGAGTGTTTTCCTGGGTTTTCCATTATCTGGAACTGTCTTCTAAATAGTGATGGATGAAGGTGAAGATTCCAGAAGTTAATCTAGATAAGTGTGTGTCTGGAGTGAGCGAGCTAGTGGGTTGGAATAAACTTTTGAACCTGTTTTGTCCTGGTCGATAGGAGGAAGGACATTTTATAACCTATGACGTCATATTGTGTATATAAACTGTTGTTGGTGGTTACATGGCAGCACGCTCCGAGAATAAATACTATTATCTCATTTTGATAAGACTGGTCTCTGTCTATTTAATGCAAATAAGAATCTTACAAATTCTTATAAAATGGACTGAGAGTATTTAATTAATGAACACATATAGGAATTATGAAATTCCGATGACACCTGTTGTAACGTGTTACTGGACCGTTGTTCTGGCTGTGGCATTGTGATTGACACACATGATTGTCCCCCTAGGCGCTGACTTCCTGGACTGTGAGATTGAAAATGGTGGTACTCTGGGCTCTAAGAAGGGTGTGAACTTGCCCGGTGCTGCTGTGGACCTGCCCGCTGTCTCTGAGAAGGACATCCAGGATCTGCAGTTCGGTGTGGAACAGGGAGTGGACATGGTCTTCGCCTCCTTTATCCGTAAGGCAGCTGATGTACACGCCGTCAGGAAGGTGCTGGGAGAGAAGGGCAAACACATCAAGATCATCTCCAAACTGGAGAACCACGAGGGCGTCCGCAGGTGTGTGTGTGTGTGTGTGTGATATTGAGAGAGGCCTCACTGACTACACGATAGTATTGTAGTAAAACGTATTAAGGACATTTTCAGTACTTTCAAAAGCAAAAAAAAAGGATCCTACTGTCTTGAGCATCAGTTTAGCCTCTTGGAAATATAGATACCCAATGCCGGATAATACTGACTTGTAATAACCATCTGTCTGTCTCTGTGTAGATTCGATGAGATCCTGGAGGCTAGCGATGGCATCATGGTTGCCCGCGGCGACCTGGGTATTGAGATCCCCACAGAGAAGGTGTTCATCGCCCAGAAGATGATGACCGGACGCTGCAACAGGATCGGCAAGCCCATCACCTGCGCCACACAGGTCCGACACGTTGCCCGCAGACTAGACCTCCTTATAGATGACTAGACCTCCTTATAGATGACTACCAGACCCCCTCATACATGACTACTAGACCCCTCATACATGACTAGACCCCCTTATACATGACTAGACCTCCTCATAATGCCTACTAGACCTCCTCATACATGACTAGACCTCCTCATACATGACTAGACCTCCTCATACATGACTACTAGACCTCCTCATACATTAGCATGTCACTGTGTTCTGTTATATTCGGCACACGTGACAAATAAACTGATTAGACCCCCTCATACATGCTTCATTTCCATCCCTGTCACCCAAAGCACACCCAAAGCAGGGTCTGATAACCTGTTAAGACTCAAATACACTGAATTCAATGGCAGATAACAGCAGGGTTCCTAGTCCGGAGTGTTTGAGGTTTAAGAGGAGCTCTGCTTTGACGAAACCTTAGAGGAAAGGGCAGAGATTTATGCCTAATAAGGGCAGTCTCTATAAATGAATCGATGTAAATAATCTATCCTGTCGTTGATTGGTGCCTAATGATCTCTCCTCTCTCTCCTGATTGGTCCAGATGCTGGAGAGCATGATCAAGAAGCCCCGCCCTACTCGTGCTGAGGGTTCCGATGTCGCCAACGCCGTTCTGGATGGTAACGACTGCATCATGCTGAGTGGTGAGACCGCCAAGGGAGATTACCCACTTGAGGCTGTCCGCACACAGCACAAGGTGAGAGACTGAGAGCCCCCCCCCCTATAGGTCTTGCTTTGGCTCCTCCCAACACAAGGTGAGAGACTGAGAGCAGAGCCCCCCTCTATAGGTCTTGACTTGGCTCCTCCCAACACAAGGTGAGAGACTGAGAGCAGAGCCCCCCTCTATAGGTCTTGACTTGGCTCCTCCCAACACAAGGTGAGAGACTGAGAGCAGAGCGCCCCCTCTATAGGTCTTGCCTTGGCTCCTCCCAACACAAGGTGAGAGACTGAGAGCCCCCCTATAGGTCTTGACTTGGCTCCTCCCAACACAAGGTGAGAGACTGAGAGCAGAGAGCCCCCCTCTATAGGTCTTGCCTTGGCTCCTCCCAACACAAGGTGAGAGACTGAGAGAGAGCAGAGCGCCCCCCTCTATAGGTCTTGCTTGGCTCCTCCCAACACAAGGTGAGAGACTGAGAGCAGAGCGCCCCCCTCTATAGGTCTTGCTTGGCTCCTCCCAACACAAAGACTGTGAGAGACTAGGTCTTGAGCAGACTGAGAGCAGAGCGCCCCCCCCCTCTATAGGTCTTGCTTTGGCTCCTCCCAACACAAGCACAACATCCACAATATTTCCTGTAGCAGCCCCGCGAGCCACTGATTCAAAGTTCATGAGTGGTCAATGTGATCAGGTTTCCATCCAATTGGGTGAATATGACTCCAATCTGCATGTAAAAAAAAACCAATATGCGCGTTTTCCCACCAGAGCTGTGTTTCCATCAACATTTGACTTGTTGCAGATGTAAAGGCTGTGATGACGTTGTCCACGTCGTCCAGCTCATCACCGTGGACTTTCACCACCCTGTGAAGTTTATTTCATCACCTAATAAACTGCTTTTCCCGACAAGTCGTAATATATATCAATATTTGTGCATAATTTATTTTACAAACACAAATCAAACATCCCGACCTTGGCTAGCGTATTTTGTTTTGTAGACATTTTAGAAAATGTTCTGTTTCCGTCAGGCCTGTCATGCGGCTGGACACCTGGTTGTAGACAGAATCGTCCCAGCAA